>NC_081410.1:397773025-398073025 GCF_030272615.1 Cryptomeria japonica
CAATATGCATCCTACAACAACATGTGGTGCGTACATGATTAATCTTAATATAAAAGGTTTTGCCATTTCAAAAAATCTTTGAGAAATTTTTATTTGAGGAAACTTTTGAAGGAATCTTTCATAAAATTTAGTTTGAGTCATATTCAAATAGTGTTTCGCATGTGGCTCATGATTTTTAGACCCAATTCACCTTCTAACAACATCTCTTTGGTTGGGTGATACTCTTGTGTTGTCATGCCAAAAAATTTCAATTAATGTTTTTAGTGCATCTACAACAACCTTGTCTTTGTGTGGTAGTCTACCCGAGAATGCCCAAAGAGAATTATTGTTAGGTTCCTCTATTTTTTCTCACCTCTTTAATGCTTTACTTAATGTTGTTCTACTAACGTTCAATGACTTACTTGTTTTGCTTATCAAATGATCTTTTTTTATGATGTAATGACATGTCAAGTAGCATTAGAATCTTTACTACATGATTTTGAACCAATAGATTGATATGCATCAAATAGATTTCTGACAATAGTTCTTTCACTGTTACTTTCAGATGATCTTAGGCCTAGAATTTTCATTGTCTCTCTAAAATTCAAATTTTTAATCATTTGAACAATTAATTGACATCTTGCGGTTTGATTTAAGTTTTTAAAATAGTTTTGCCATATTCTTTTAACCATTCTCCTACAAATTTGTTCATTCATTTTATTGGGCATTGACTTCAATATATTCTCATCAATGTCAATTAGATACTTTGGTTTCCTATGAATGATTCTAGGAGGTGTTAACATCAGTGCATTATGTACATTCAATTCATCAAGTAGAGAAGGTGTAATATGTTCATCATTTAATTGATTATTCAATGCAGTATCTTCTTCAATTGCATTAGGTTCAAATGGTAAATTATCAAATGTTTCTTCTTCAATTGCATTAGGTTGAAACGGTAAATTATCAAATGTTTCTTCTTCAATTGCATTAGGTGCATTATATTCATTTGGTAAATCGAATTGAGATGTTGAGGTTGAGGTTGGGTGATACTCTTGTGTTGTCATGCCAAAAAATTTCAATTAATGTTTTTAGGGCATCTACAACAACCTTGTCTTTGTGTGGTAGTCTACCCGAGAATGCCCAAAGAGAATTATTGTTAGGTTCCTCTATTTTTTCTCACCTCTTTAATGCTTTACTTAATGTTGTTCTACTAACGTTCAATGACTTACTTGTTTTTCTTATCAAATGATCTTTTTTTATTTTCTTGCTCATTATGGTTGATGTAATGACATGTCAAGTAGCATTAGAATCTTTACTACGTGATTTTGAACCAATAGATTGATATGCATCAAATAGATTTCTGACAATAGTTCTTTCACTGTTACTTTCAGATGATCTTAGGCCTATAATTTTCATTGTCTCTCTAAAATTCAAATTTTTAATTATTTGAACAATTAATTGACATCTTGCGGTTTGATTTAAGTTTTTAAAATAGTTTTGCCATATTCTTTTAACCATTCTCCTACAAATTTGTTCATTCATTTTATTGGGCATTGACTTCAATATATTCTCATCAATGTCAATTAGATACTTTGGTTTCCTATGAATGATTCTAGGAGGTGTTAACATCAGTGCTTTATGTACATTCAATTCATCAAGTAGAGAAGGTGTAATATGTTCATCATTTATTGGATTATTCAATGCAGTATCTTCTTCAATTGCATTAGGTTCAAATGGTAAATTATCAAATGTTTCTTCTTCAATTGCATTAGGTTGAAACGGTAAATTATCAAATGTTTCTTCTTCAATTGCATTAGGTGCATTATATTCATTTGGTAAATCGAATTGAGATGTTGAGGTTGACATACCTTCTTCTCCCATTGTTCTTATGTCATGCAATTTCTTCATATGCTACCTTTGTCTTTCCTTTTGAGCCTCTCGTTGTTCCATCGTTCCTCGCTTGTTCTTTCCCATGGTTGAGATCAGTTGACATAAATAGAATCATATTACATATATATGTAAAGAAAAGTTCAAAAATAAATAAATAACCATAAGTATGCATCTTATCACTATTTTTTGGAATCAAACTATTAAACAATCACAATTTAATCATTTGAAACCATGCAAAAACAAAAAACTAATAAAAACAACAATTCAATCATTTGAAATCATGCGAAAAACAAAAAATTCACTTACTTTTATGTATACAACAGTGATAGAAGTGCAGACACAGTTCAAGTGGGGCCTTCAACGACCTCAAAAACTTCATTTGAGGCCGTTGAGTCTCTTGGGCAACTAAAACTATGTCACTAAACCACGTACACGCTACATTGATAACCGCGTACACGCTGCTAGGCCACAAAATCTTGGCAAGCCCCATGGTATTCTCGACTGATAAGTAGCACGTACGTGCTACTAAGCCTAAAAATGTTATCCCAGGGTATCGAATAATGGGAATAGTACTACTTATGAGTAATAAGTACCGCATATGCGCTACTAAGACTTAAAAAAGTTATGGAAGGGGTATGGAGGAAGGGAGAGGGAGAGAGGGAGAGAAGAGGGGGGAGAGGGAGAGAGAGGGAGAGGAGAGGGGAGAGGGAGAGAGAGAGAGAGAAGAAGAGGGGGGTGGGAGATGGAGAGAGAGAGAAGAGGGGAGGTGGGAGAGGGAGAGGGAGAGAGAGGGAGAGAGAGGGAGAGAGGGAGAGGAGAGGGGAGAGGGAGAGAGAGAGGGAGAGGAGGAGAGAACATGGGGGGAAGGGAGAGGTAGAGGGAGGGAGAGAGGGAGAGAAGAGGGGGGGAGAGAGAGAGAGAGAGAGAGAGAGAGAGAGAGAGAGAGGGAGAGAGAGGGAGAGAGAGGAGAGGGGAGAGGAGAGGGGAGAGGGAGAGAGGGAGAGAACATGGGGGGAAGGGAGAGGTAGAGGGAGGGAGAGAGGGAGAGAAGAGGGAGGGAGGGGGAGAGAGAGAGAGAGAGAGAGAGAGGAGAGAGAGAGAGAGAGAGAGAGAGAGGAGAAGGGAGAGGGAGAGAGGGAGAGGAGAGGGGAGAGGGAGAGAGAGGAAGAGGAGAGGGAGAGAGAGGGAGAGGAGGAGAGAACATGGGGGGAAGGGATAGAGAGAGAGAGAGAGAGAAGAGGGGGGGTGGGAGAGGGAGAGAGAGGGAGAGAGAGAGAGAGAGAGATAAGAGGGTGGGTGGGAGAGGGAGAGAGGGAGAGAACATGGGGGGAAGGGAGAGGTAGAGGGAGGGAGAGAGGGAGAGGGGAGAGAGAAGGAGAGGAGAGGGTAGAGAGAGAGAGAGAGAGGGGGGGCGGTGTGAGAGGGAGAGAGAGGGAGAGGAGAGGGGAGAGGGAGAGAGAGGGAGAGAGAGAGGGAGGGAGAGGGAGAGAACATGGGGGGAAGGGAGAGGTAGAGGGAGAGAGAGAGAGAGAGAGAGAGAGAGAGAGAGAGAGAGAGAGAGAGAGAGAGAGAAGAGGGGGGTGGGAGAGGGAGAGAGAGGGAGAGGAGAGGGGAGAGGGAGAGAGAGGGAGAGAGGGAGGGGAGAGGGAGAGGGAGAGAGATGGAGAGAAGAGGGGAGAGGGAGAGAGGGAGAGAGAGGGAGAGAACATGGGGGGAAGGGAGAGGTAGAGGGAGGGAGAGACGGAGAGAGGGAGAGAGAGAAGAGGGGGGGTGGGGAGAGGGAGAGAGAGGGAGAGGAGAGGGGAGAGGGAGAGAGAGGGAGAGAACATGGGGGGAAGGGAGAGGTAGAGGGAGGGAGAGAGGGAGAGAAGAGGGGGGAGGGAAGGTAGAGAGAGAGAGAGAGAGAGAGAGAGAGAGAGAGAGGGAGGGGGAGAGAGAGAGAGAGAGAGAGAGAGAAGAGGGGGGGTGGGAGAGGGAGAGAGAGGGAGGGAGGGGAGAGAGGAGAGGAGAGGGGAGAGGGAGAGAGAGGGAGGGAGAGGGGAGAGGGAGAGAGAGGGAGATAACATGGGGGGAAGGGAGAGGTAGAGGGAGGGAGAGAATACATGATAAAAATCAAAGAAGAAGTTGTAGATAAGAAATAAATTCACTTACTTCTATAGAAGTGCAGACACAGTTGCAGTGGGGTATGGAGGGAGAGAAGAAGAGAAAGAGGGATGGGGAATGGAGGAAGGGAGAAGGAGAGAGGAGAGAGAGAGAGAGAGAGAGAGAGAGAGAGAGAGAGAGGAGAGAGAGAGAGAGACCTTGTATGCATTTGGGAGGGAGAGATGATACACTTACATGTGTATATATATGTTTAATATATTAAATGTATATAAACATATTATATATACAATATCATATTATACATATATTATATATTACATATATTATATGAATATACACATATTATATATTACATATATTATATGAATATACACATATTATACATAGAATATAATATTATACAATAGCGTGTACGCCCTGTTTATAGTAAAGATAGCGCGTACGCGCTGTTTAATGGGAAACACGCGCATACGCACTTCTTACACTATAAATACCCCGTACGCGCTTTTTAAACCATACGTACCCTGTATGCGCTTTTTAAACCATACGTACCCCATACGCGCTTTTGACTTTTTAGGCTTGGAAATAGGCCTGGATGACAAAGCTACGGATTGGAAGTTTGATTTCCCTCCATTTCTCTCATTTTTGACGTATTTTATTTTATCAACTTGGTTTATCGACTTTGTCATCATCAGGTTTACACTTCATAAAGTGGGTATTTCTAAAATTGCCACCATATTTTCACCCATCTTCTGAGCTTTCTAACCATATAATTTTTTTTCAATTTGAACAACAATAACATATTATTATTGAATTTCTTTTACTAGTGTCTCCATAGTTCTCACAGACATAGGTGCACCATTTTTTGAATAACTTTTGATATACGTATCTAAATTTTAAAAACTTTATATATTATTGTAGTGCACTTGATTCTTTACAATAAAAATTTTTTAAAATTGTATTTTCGATTTGTTTAGTGCAACTTATGCTTTACGCACGAACAAGTACCGAATTTTCAAGATGTGCTCGATTGGAAAATTCATAAAAAAAAAAATACTCAACAAAAAATTACAAAAAAATACACATCTTCTAGTGCTCACTCTTAACTATCTTTCTGCCAAAGGATTTGTCAAAATACTAAATCTAACTATGACTTTTTTGATGCACACGTCAGACACTATGTTATGTTTTTCAGAAAAAAAAATAGGGTTAGTTTTTCGTGCGCAAAGGATTTGACCCCCTTAATCTTATCCAATTTTGGAAACTAGATTCAGAGTACTACAATATTTGTTCTTTGATTATCTTCATATCTTGAGTGGATGACTTTCAAATTTTGCCTCTAAGTTCAGGTTCACCTGATTTCAAAAAAAAAGTGTCCACTTATACCCCCCTTTTTGACCACCATCTTTGTGCACTTACCCTATTATTATAGAAATCTTAAATAAATATAAAACAATCTTAGTTTTTAAAGCTTAATGATAATTCTATTTTATTTATAATTTATTTAATGATAATATGATGAAACTATAAGGATTCAATCAACTATTGAGAGGGGGGGTGAATCAGTAGATAGAAAATAAAATAAAATTTCACCAAACAAACTTTCAACTCATAATCCAATCACTAAACTAACTGGTTTAATCGTTGTATCAAAAACTGCAACTCCACTATCAAACTTTATCGATTGACCAAAACATCAATGATACAATGCAACAGAGTTAAAACTAATATACCATGTAACCAAAATATAAAACCACTTCATTAATATCAATAATAGCACATTTCAGATCATTTCTGGTCATCTAAACATATCTAAGTGGATTTACCAGTCATTCATATCAACCATATCAAAAACACACCCACAAAATCATTCACCACTTAACACACTGATTTTTCATGTGGAAACCCAAATGGGAAAAACCATAGTGGTGATGAATACCCACAAATATTTTGAACTCTTCTGAAGTCCGCCCTGTTAGGAGCCAAGCCTTGTTAGAAGTTATACAATAATGTCCTGTTAAGAACAAATCTGGTTAAGGACCACCTAGTTAAGGTATTGACTACAATACCCTGTTAGAGGTAACCTTGGTGGAGAATTTCAAATCCAAGCTAATGGATCACCTTGTTAGAGGATTTCAACAACAAGCTTGTTAAAGCTTACCCGTTTAAGGGATTTAACAATTGTAATGGTTAGAGAACAATGGGTTCTTTGTTGATCTAGAAATAGTACTTCCTTGCTTAATCAGATCCTTTTCTGCTCCTATCTGCCTTCACAACATTCTGCAGACACACCTTATGGTTTGGCAACAATCACACATAACCAAATTTTCCAACACACTATTGAAACAAATCATCGACCTTATAAGCAAATACAATAGGTCGGTAACACAACACAAACCCTACAAATCTCATAAAGATTACAAACATATTGGTTCAATATTGACCGTTAGATTACATAGCAATCAAATACACATTGTTCTAGACAACTTCAACTGCTCCTGGATCACCGCACATTGGATCATGTAGCTCATCACGCGTTTTTCACTTCATACTATGCAATTGATCATTCCCAAGATAAACGGTTATATCTACGCATCAAATCCACTTTGAAACTCATCACGTGCAACATGCATACGTGGAATCTTCATCTCCGATCACCATTTGGTCATAGATCATCACAACCGATTCTCCAAGTTCCATCGGTTAAGGTTCTTCTTATCAACTGGTTAGGGTTACCGGTTGATCTCTCTACTTCAATAATAATACCAGTTGTCTACTACTTTACTACATGTTGCTTTACTGCATCATTACCGGTTGCAATACATCTTCATTACCGGTTACTATTGACATCAATGACAACACTATACTTCATCAATGCAATCTTCATACAATGCCAACATTTAATAGTTATGATATTTTATTTATATTGTTTGCTTCATTTTGTTTATTTAAAAAATTATATAATTTAAAGTCAATAATTTAAACCTAAACATGAATATCAATAATAATAATTTATATATCATTATTATAATAATTACAATAATTATGTCCATATAATTATAATTTATAATATAGTATATTTTAATTAAGTTTCTTTTTTTTAATATTAATATAACATGAATAGATACATTTTTACTTATAGTTATTTTATTTGTTCAATAACTATCTCATTTAACTGAAAATTTATGTTATTTACTATAATTAATTTATTACATAAGAATTGTTTTAATTTAATTTAAAAAATTTTGGGAATTTTTTCATTTGAAGTTATATGAAGAATTATTTTATTTACCTCAGTGTCAAACATTAATTTTAGTTTGTTTTAAAAAATGTAATTGAACAAAAAAAAATATAAATATTTTATTTTACTTATAATATAATATTATATATTATATAAAAAAATTATATAATATTTATATTATATTATATATAATTATATATTTCTATATATATGTAATACAAAATATATAAATGTATATAATCACAATCGTTTATAATAATATAAAATAAGTTAAAATAACACCATCAAAATAAATAATTTTGATCATCACTTATAACATATAAAATAAAATAAGAAGAATAAAAAAAGATTTAATGATTTACATATTTAAAAATAAATAGTAGGTAGCAAAGTATTATAAGTAAATACTTAACATTCAAAAATAAATAGTGGGTGACAAACATTTAAAAATAAGTATTGGGCAAACAGGGTCGTAAATAAACAGTATTACTCCCTCACTTTCCTCATTTTACTCAAGGTTGCTCCATCGCGTTGCTCACAGTGTTTGTCAAACTTAACGACTCCAACAAGTGGATGCGGGCCCCCTTTTGTATGAATTTTTATGCATGTAGATGCGTTTTTATGTGGAGAATAGCCACTTCCATTCCACTCCTCATTGCACATATGCATACACTATCTATCCATCAAGAAGTCCTTGATTTTAATTTCCATAGCTCTAAGTTATGACCATTGAAACTTTCTATTCTCAAACCTTAATGAGAGACTTTGTGTTTTTGCATAATCGTTCCTAAGTTCCTACCAAGAGTAGTTACACACAAAATGCACCTTATGTGAGGGTTACACCACATCACATTTAAGGTTAAATCCAAACAATTTGACCTTTACCTAGAAAACATGTTCTAATACACAATGTTGAAAGTTCAATCCATAACATCATTGTACTAAAATAAACCTTGATACTAAATCACAATACTTAAACTTCCATACTAAATCACAACACTTAAATTGTCACTGATTGTGAATCGACCTTTATCGAATTGTATTTCATACCATAATAATTCTTAATGAATGAATGAAAGAATTTTAGTGACGTCCATGAGACCCAACGATCTAAGGGATCAAGATGCCCAAATTAATCGAGTTTCAAGTTCTTTTTAATGCTAGTCCCCCTCTCATGAATTTTGAGTAAGAAACTCATAGACTTCATAATGGATGAATAAATTTTAAGGATGTCCACAAGATCCAACGGTCTAGAAAGACCAAGATCCTCCAAATTAATCTGCTTTCAAGTTATTTTCCATGTTGATAGTACCTGTCCAAATTAATCTTCCTTCAAAGTTCTTTTCCATGATGATAATAGCTGACTTCATAGCTGACTTCATGAAGCCGGGTGTAAATTTTATAATTGTATGACCATATTAAAGATTTAGGAAGACATTCTCACGAGGGGGATTTTACGGGTTCAGAAACTACATGCCACGTGACATACGATGAATATTCGCAACAAAGTCCGCACAAACGAAAGCCACTATAGCTTCCAACGGACACATGTAATTAGGGAAAACCAGGTGCTTATTGTTGAGCATCTTTTGCATACGTGTAATGCCAATCTCCTGTGTCATTTCCAATTAAATATTTTTATATGCCACTTCTGTAAATTGTACATCATACTGCCAAATATTTGTTTCAGAGCACCGATCTATTCTGTTAATTTGCACACAAATTTGCCAAAAGTTTTATCCTGAGCATTCAGTACGAGGGTTGTAAACAACATTGTTAAATCCAATACACAAAGGAGCAATTGATTCATCATTACATTCAAATCTGAATTAGAAACTGGCGTGTGTTGCTCTATTCTGGTATTTTAATCTAAAATGCTAGCTATTCTGTAAATTTGCATACAAATTTGCCATAAATATAATCCTGAGCATCCATTAAGAAGACTGTACACAACATTGTTATATCCAATACATAAAGGAGCAATAGACTCATCAGTACATTCAAATCTGAATCACACACTAGCATGCGTTGTTCTGTTCTGATATTTTAATCTAAAATGCTTTGATCTTGAAAGCAGGGTAGAATAATGAAAACTTTTACCTTTTAAATTCCAGAAATAGGTTCAAAATTCCCGCAAACCGCATTTTCATTATTATGTAACTTAAACTTTTACATATCTCTGTACCCATGGAGGAATTCAGGTTGCGAAAATATAGAACCCCGAATCCCAAAACACTAAGTTCCGCATTAAACAGACCCGCAGTAATTACAATATCACATTTATGACTCCTCTACAGATTAGAAATAAAAAAACACAGTCCACAAAGACGAGCGGCTAGGCAACTTTAACTTCAATTGTCTTAGGTTTCTTGGGCTCTGGAGGAGTAAGCTTGGGAACGATCACACTCAACACTCCATCATGACAGCTGGCAGAAATGGCCTCCATATTGCAGTCATCAGGCAGGGTAAATTTATGCATAAATTTGCCGACCCTGCGCTCCATCCGGATGTATTTGACATCCTCTTCCTCTTCCCTCTTTCGCTCTCCACTGATTGTCAGCACATTTTCATCCTCTACTTGAACCTGATTGTTCTCAAACACAAAGCAACAACTTTGTCAGTATTACCAACCAGCGATTTGAACCTTTTTCGTCCCCCTGATGCAGAGAAAATGAGGGTTTTGAGGGTTTATAAGGGAAATACCTTGATGTCGTTGTTTTTAAGGCCTGGCATGTCGATTATAAAGACATATGACTTAGGGAACTCTTTGACATCAATAGGAGTGGAGGCCATGGCATTGCTGTCCAGAATATACGTGCGCGTAGGGTTATTAAGGAGCTTGTCCATTTCGTCGGGGACGCTCAGAAGCTGGTGAACAGTGCTCAATAGGGGATCCATATCTTCTCACAACTCTAGATTCCCGACAATTTTCACCATCAGCTTATTCAAGATCATCCAAATTCCAAATAAATTCTTCACAAATTACCGAGAAAACACAAATCAACAGTTCTAAGAGGAACAGGGCAGTTCACTTACCAGATCTGGTGATTGTAGTGGAAGAAGCAGAAGTACGGGCGCTTTGAGAGAGGTCTCTGGAAATAGTACACGTTCTGTTTCTAAAATATTAGAGCGACGATGAGAAAGATCGATGTATGGCAATTTATACATGGAATCTGTTGGTGCAAGGGAAGAGACGAGGGTTCTCCAGCAACTTCTGGACATTTCTTCCTTTCTATTTTCCCCAGTGAGTGACGTGACAGGCTATACTTAACAGGTTTTGGGAAGCAACAAAAATCCCGGGGCCACCCTCCAACATGACAATGGGTAATCAATTATGGGCACAGGTAACTAGCATTCATAATCAAATTTAAGTAAGTTATTTATTTTAATTATTAATTATTATCAAGATTTTTAGATTATATTTTGTCTAAAAATAAGTTTTGAAAGGATTTGGAATCTTATTAATAAGGATGGAGAAAGAAAAAAAAACATTGTATAAAAAAAAACTACCACTTGAGACGTCGTTATACATTATGCAAGTCTTTAATTATTTCTAACCCCTGACTCCTAACTCTTCATGTTATAGGTTTGCACACAAGTTGACAAATTCTTCTTAGCTTCTTTTTATCCTTATTCTAGTTCTTTCTAGTATTGCTTCTCGTATGAATATTAGGGCCAACAAAATCAATTTTTTTTTTAGTATAAACTTGAGGGTACCTATAACCCTTCTTTAGTTTTTCATTCAACATCTTAATTCCCAACACATTGTTTTTAATCAAGGTCATGCTATCTTCCACAATTTTGCTTAAGATTACTTTTATATGAAATTATTTTCAATTGCTTTTAATTTTCTAAATAGACTTTATTGATATCAATCATAGCCTCTTTATGTTTAAAGAATAACTTCTCTTCTTTAAGATGAATAAGTATCTTTCCATCATGCTTTCTATCTAATAAAGATATTTTTACATTGAGCTATTGATTTCTAGAACGAATCATTTTGTGAGGTTATGGTGGATAGTCAATTCTTCCTAAATCTTAGACAACTAATTAATAATTTGGTTAACCACTTCTATTATAGATTTTAAAGACACATCCTTGCAATGGGAAAAGTCGTGTCCTTGTGGAGGCTTGGATCCACAAGGATTCTAAATGCTAGTAAAAATAGCATTGATGATAGGCTTAGTAGAACCCCTCATTGGAATCTAAATTGATATTTCTTCATCTAAGAATTAAAGGTTGTAGGGTATTTATTTCACTAAAGTTTTTTGGGCACAATCTTGGTCATCTCTTATTTGAACTTTATACCATCGCCTTCATCAATTAAAATACAACCCTTTAATATGAAATATATATTTCTAAATGATAAATTACATATTTTAAATGTTCATTCTTAGTGATTCTTTCACTTTTTAATGTTTAGGCTCATACTAATTATACATTGTGATTCCTTTTACAATTTTACTTCTATGTAATTTTTCTATTAGATTATCTTTATTCACATGACTATTTTAAGTCTTTTTGTTGTTGAAATAAGGTGAAAAAACTACAAATGAGATCTTTCAGATCTATTGAAAGTTATGCAAATATGATTTTTATGTATGTAATATTGGATTATCTATTATAAGACTCTGCGGAAGTTTATAGTAGAAAATAAAATCAAAAAATCATAAAGTAATAGCACATAACACTAGATATACATAGATAAATTATTTCAAAATCTCCACCATCAAAGAAAGGCTCAAGAATGTATTAATATTCAAGTACAATGTACATATATAAAACTCTAATTTCCCTTCAATTTAGCAACATTCCACGAGCACTTTTATATTTGTAAAACATGTTGCATGTCATATTTTTAATCGCCAATTTAGACATATTTTTAATGATTAAACAACTACTCAAGATGAGCAAAACCAATATTTCAATTTATTTCTACTTTATTTAATGTAAAAAAATATAGAAAAACATTAGATTTATTGTTAATTAATCTCATTCATTTTATAAATATTTGTTGTTTGAATTTTATTTGAAAAAAATGTATTATTAATATTTATATTAAAAAATATATTGTGCTAATATTTATATTAAATTTATCATGTTAACATAAAATAATCTCATTTTACCTTTAAAAAGACAAATATAATTATTGTAGACACCTAAAATTGTCTTGTCTAATTAAATAAATATTTTTATTTATTTAATTATTTTATCCCGAGTCTTCTATAAATTAAATAAATCTTTATTTATTTAATTAATTCATTAATCCTCTTCTAATCCTTTCCTTATTTAAATAAATACTTTAACTTATTTAAATAATCATTTTCCTAAATTAAATAAATACTTTTATATATATAATTGATCTCACTTCCTCTATTAATTAAATAAATCTTTATTTATTTAATGAATTGATTTATTTAATTAATTAATTGGCCTTTTCTATCCATGGCACATGTCATTCTCTTAATTCTTCTCTTACCTACCCCTTTATCATTTAATTATTTCCTCTGCCTACCTTTTAATCATATCCGATCATTTATTTTTACACCTCTCAATCTTATCCCTCCATTTCTTATAGTGTTCTCTATATAAGAGGATACTCTCCTTCGTTACCGACCCTAATTGTCTAATCATCTAATGTGTCTAATCGATTCTATGCTATCAACCACATTTTTGTTCTTTGTTGAGCTCTTGTGCACACATAAAATCTTAGAGCAAATATATCAAACAAGATCAATGGAGATTGAAACCTTACTAGACATGTGAATGGTATATCTTGTTTTATTTTGTTTATTTGCATGATCTTAGGTATCTTCATTTGTGTATGGTGGATTGCTTTCATTGTTAGGCTAGGGTTTTGTGGTTGATCCTTGTTAGTCTTTCAATATTGTTGTTTTTCATCATTCACTTTTTACCATATACAATTATTTTAATATATATTACTACAAAATATTAAATTCATTTAAACATTAAATGAAATTCGATTATAAAATAAGCTTCATACTTAATCACATATTTGATACTCAGCATCAACAAAGAAACGGAGATTTTAAAATTTACTTATCAAAATCAATTAAAAATATTCAAACCAAGCTTAAAAGATGCTTTTAATCCATGTGTTTATTTCCCTTGTCATGCTTTACATACTACTCGTCCAAAGAGTAAAAGAAGATTCAATGTAATTTATTTTAAGGGAGTTTAAAAAGCAAATTAGCTAACTCTCAAAATTATTAAAGGAATTCAAATTTGCAACAAATCCAACAAAAATATAAAATATTACAAACATTTGAGATGCTTATTTACACAAAATTATGAAGAAAGAATGATCCATTTTGATATTCGCTTTGAAATTTTATAATGAAGAGAGTAGCCCCCACTACACCTGATGTTGCCTTCATCCAATCCACCTAAATCATTAATATGTACATCATTAATAAGTAATGTTAAGTTAAATTTAAAGGCAAATAACTATTAACATTTATAATTAAAATTCCATAAGATTTTCTCAAAAAGATGTCTAAAAAATATATTTTTTCAATGGAAGACAAAAAAAACTTGTGAATAAAAGCAATAACAATAAAAAAATATATATGGAAAGATTGAGTTTTTCTTTAGTTTCTAATGAAATTTTGGTTTGCATGGTAATTATTTTGTTGGCTTGTGCAATACTTTAAGATTGTTTTCTTCTTTCTATTGTAATTTTGTTTTGTTTAATTTAAAAAATCATTTAAATAAAAAAATCAATAAAATTAAAACTATTTGTATTTTGATGATATTTTAGTAATTACGTCGAAGGCGTTTCTTATGACATAATCATATCTAACTTTTACCATCAATGGTTACAATTGATCAGAAATATGATTATAACATCATGACCATTCATTATTTTTAATATTTTTTTGTATAATCCTTTGTTTCATATTAAGGGAATCTAGCAAAATTTGCATGAAAACTATTTTAGTAATTACGTCGAAGGCATTTCCTATAGCATAATCATGTCTAACTTTTGAGATCAACGATTACAATTGATCAAGAGTGTGATTAAAAACATCATGACCATTCATTACTTTTGATATTTTTTTATATGACCCTTTGTTTCATATATGAGAATCTAGCAAAACTTGCATGATAACTCTATGTTAAAAACATCTTTATGGGAGTTTCCATTTTAAGATGGAATGATTTATAGATTTTTAAAAGAGAATGATATTTAAGTAATTTACATATTTTATGTCAAATATATCTTTCATGTTTACAAATTTTGATATAATAACAAAATCATTCTTTTTTTAAAATATATAAACTTAATTACTTAAAATAAATTAAGATTATGTCAAACATCTTTTTCATATTTACAAATTTTAATATAATAACAAAATTATTCTTTTTGAAAAATCTATATTTTTTTTTAATATTAAAAAGTAATTAACAAGATTAAAGATGTTTGGAATATCTATTTGTTGTCTCTATATTTTGTTCACAATTCCATGATGTTTCTATTATTTTATTATTTAAAATAAATTAAGATTATATCAAAAATATCTTTCTATACTTATAAATATGAATATAATAACAAAATAATTATTTTTAAAAATCCATAGAAGATTATGTTTTTTTTTCTATTGAATATAATCTTTTATGAATAATTTAGAGAAATTATATATATATATAAAATTAATGAGAATCAAGATGTTTCTATACTTTAAATAGATTAAATAAATATTCATGTTTATATATCAAATGTACATTTTAATATGTAATACACTATATATTATATCATAATTATATTAAATAATTAAATCTATTAATTTTTTTATAATATTAATATGGTAATTTAGAATTAAAAAACATAATAATATAATACTATAATAATAATATATTTAAATTATGTTAAAAATATTTTTTAATATTTAAATCAACAATAAATAAAATTCAACTTGACTTCAATACAAAACCAAAATAAACCCTACTTGATTAACTCATATTGAACCCTAACACAAATTTAATGTTGACTTTAAACCAAATTGATTCTTGAATTGAACTGAACCCTAATCCTACAACAAATTAAACCCAAACCCTATACCAAGTTGATCCCAAACCCTTAACAAAATTGAACATTAACCCTAGCACTCATCTCTCTCTCTCTCTCTCTCTCTCTCTCTCTCTCTCTCTCTCTCTCTCTATATATATATATATATATATATATATATATATACACACACACACACACACACACACACACACACACACACACACACACACACACACACACACACACACACACACCATTCTATATATCCCTCCCTCTCTAACTAGATATCTTCATCTTCACCTCTATCTTTCTCTCTTCCCTTCTATCTATATACATGTATTTATGTCTTTATTCATCTATCTCTCCCCCACTCTATCTCTCTCTTTCCAGACCTCTATAGCCATATCTCTTTGTCTCTACTTCTACCTCTCCATATTTATTCTTCCACAACCCCCTCCCCCTCTCTCTCCCTATTGTAAACACAACATGATCCTATTGAAAATGGAGCCTGATTATCTTTTTTGCTCATAAATTTTGTTTCATTTGTGTTTAGATACCTTTGAGTAGATGCATAATTGATTTGAAGCAAGTGGATGCATAATTGATTCGAAGCAATCACTTCTACATCGATAGCCTTGTTGCGCAATGTCATTTTCTAAATGGCCTACTAATTGACCTCATATACTATACAAATGCATGCAAAAAATAGACCAAAATTTTCCCTAATTGACATTCCACCCCTCTTCAACATACCCATTGCACACCAAGATGCAATTGCTAATGTATGATTTGAATTTAAAATAATCGATCAAAAAATATTTATGATTTGAATTGATCTTATTAAAATATATTACGTGCGTAAAATTCAAAAGAACAATTTTTGGGGGCAGTCACAACATGCCACGACATATGACGAATATTAAATGTACTAATGAATATTCATGACAAAGTCTGCAACAACAAATATGCGACTGGTAATTATCCTCTTTATTCCCTTATCCCAACTTTTGCTTTAGGGCCAACACTTTATATATAATAAATGGGCTCTGCAAGTTCTTCCTGCCTCTATCATCTTTTGAATTTGAATCAGTTGTATGATCGCCCCCTCTGGGGAGGTCCCCTCCTCCCTGCAACCGGACCCCCCTCCCGATACCACAGTCGGTTCAAATGCCCCCGATTCCACTTCTAAGACCCCACTATCTGCGAGTCTTACGAAAAAGACTGTCAAGATCGATATTCCTTCTAGCTCTTCATCTTTGGTACTGACAAAATTTGGTCACAGAGATGAGGACAAAGGATTGGATAACCTTGAAGCAAACAAGAAGAATATACCTCCTCCTGGACCGGAAAATGCTTCCGGTCAGAAGAATGTGGAGAATGGCAAAAAAGATTCCAAATCTAACTGGGTTAGTGCAGGATCAAGGGGGGCCAAAAAGTGGCGATGTGAAAAAAATAGCCTTCCTCACTCGCCTAAAAACGCGAAAATCGTGTTGACATTTTGCTTGGCCTGGGTGTCAGTACACCTTGGCCTGGTAATTACCTATGCAAATTGGATATCGGATAAAATCGGATATCCAATAAGATCGGATATCTGATTTTTATTTGTAATTTTAATTTAAAAAATATATTATATGTTGCGTATTATATAATACGTATTATATTATATATAATATAATATAATATTATATTATATAATATAATATTAAATTATATTATATATTATATAATATTGTATTATATTATATATTATAATATAATATAATATTATATTATATTATAATATAATATAACATAATATTATATTATATAATATAATATTATATTATATAATATAATATTATATTATATAATATAATATTATATTATATAATATTGTATTATATTATATATTATATATTATATAATATTGTATTATATTATATATAATATAATACAATATTATATAATATATAATATAATATAATATAATATAATATTATATTATATTATATTATATTATAATATATATAATATAATACAATACGTATTATATAATATAATAATATATTATATAATATATTATTATATTATATATGTTATTTAAAAATAATTTAAGTGTTGAAATCGGATATCCGATTTTCTGAGACTTTTATATTTAGACAGCGACAGTCCCGTGAGTCATTTTTAACTCATGGGTCACACGAATTTGTCAAAATCCAATATCCGCTCCATCTGATATCCGGTTTTTTGACAAAAAATTGCTAAAAAATAGATTTAGAGGTAAGAATTTTGTCATTTTGAATCATTTTCATTCATTTTTTGTATTTTTTGTGAATGTTTATTTGATTTTTCATTGAAAATATGGTTTTTTTTCATGAAAACTAGGTTTTTTTAAAATCAAATACCTAATTGTTTAAATTTGTTAACTAAATTTAATTGTTTACATTCAATTAGGTTAAAAATGGGAGATAACAATGAAAACACTAACCAACCACAACTGCAACAACCAAACCCTCATTTGCCAAACCCCCCCTCAATTCAAGATTTGATTGCACAAAATTTGAATGAATTGAGGGGGATTACAGAAGTATATCGTAGGATCCCTCGTCTAAACCCATTGTTTGATCCTCTCACGTCGATTGTAAAAAGTATGGAAACCATGACTGAGGAGCACGATACCACCCTTTTGTGGCGAGATTCTATGAAGGAAAAATATGCAGATGGCTTGTCGTATAAGGATATCAAGGATCTCGAGATATCCAGAGCTGAAATCGCCTCATTGTTTGTCAATCCCCGTACTGGTCAGCCTGTAGATCCCAAAAAAACAAAACTTTCTATCAAATGGTGCACAAATGATGGGATTGTGAAAAACTTTTGGGATCGTTAGTGGATGGTTTTCGACAAACCACCCAACAACAATCTTGATATCCCCTTCTATTTCATAAAAAAATTGTATGCTGAGTTTGTTTTACAGAAACATGTGAACTACTTTGACATCCAACCTTTCCAGGGTGTAGGTTTAGGTATGCCCCAAAATAGACCTGGGGCAGTCATAGTAGTCCAAGGCCCATATGTCCCCCCTCCTCCTGTTGATCCCCCACCTGTAGTTCAGCATCCTGATATCATTTGTGAGGCAGCTTCACGGACCATATCGGCTATTCACTCTTTGAGTAGCCTTTTGGTTTCTTAGGTTGCGTTAGTAGCTCAGCCTACTTTTGATGGTAGCGGTGCATTGGGTGGTGCTGACACATCATCGTCAGCTCCACACATATGCGTGCCCCATAGTTGTGTCATGTGTGGGCACGTATGGTTGGGTCCAGTTGGACAACTCATTGATCCTGCTGTGGACAGTGTAGATTACGAGGTGCATGAGATGCGTGATGCACCAGAGGTTATTACACAGACTGGAGGATACCCTGGGGAGTCCTCACATGCTAGAGGCGAGGAGGCACCGTCATCATACATTGATGATGTATTGGTAAGATTTGTGTTTTCACAGTTCATGTTATATTTTAATTAAATATTTATAAATTAGATAATATTAAGTACTAATTTTTATTTACATGGTCTATTTAATAGTTGATGACCGAGGATGAGTTGAGACAGATTCAGGAGGGCACCTTGTTGGCCATTTCATTTGGCCTCGATAGCTTGACGGTACATATATTATTGCACCTAGTCGTTTGTATTTTATTGTACATACATGCTCATCATTTATATTTGTATTAATTAGATTATGTAGTAACTTGCATGTATATCTTATTTTACTCTTGTAGGGCACAAGGAGCACGAGTGCGGTGCAGTGTGATCTAGGATCTGGTAGTGTAATTGGAGACAAGGGAAAGGTAATTGAATGCAAATATGATTGAATGAATAATTTAAATTACTTATAGTGATTATACATGTCTAGACATAGATTGATAGTTTCATATACTTGTTGTGTATATATACAGAGAATCCTTGGCTTCACATCCTTGATGACTACACCCAGTATACCTGAAGAAGAAGAAGAGATGCCTCGAGTAGATGTGTGTTTATTTTATTTTTTGATTAGTAGATATAATTTGTTATTATTAGTGACAATTATATGCTAACTTATATCAATGTCATGTTTCTAAACATATGTAGGTTGTTTATGAAAATATTCAAAACATACCTCCTCTATCGAAGACATACATCAAGAGTCCTGCAAAGCTGAAGAGAAAACATGGAGATGAGGTAAACATGAATAGTTCAATTAAATAGTTCATTTTTATGTTAACTTTTCGAATGTGAATTATATAATATAACTAATATTAATCATGGTTTGTTTTTCTTGTGCAGGATCCTTCAGAGCCGAGCAGTGCGGCGAAGAGGATCGATTTTGATGATCCATCAACAGCTTAGGATGTTATAGATAGTTTTGGGATGCTTACATGTCTAGTTGGCATGTATATTTTGTATATGGACATACATTCACGTATTTAGACATACATTTTGTTTCAGTTGGTGTTTATGCCATATTTGTGTATGGACATACATTTGTAATCATTCGACATTTTTATATATACAGATGTTGATATTCGATCATATAAATTGTTGCTCATCTGTGTGTGGTGTTATCATGGAAATCTTTAATCTTCATTCCAATAATTAACAATGGTTAATAATGGCTATTTAATGAACAATACAATTCATTTCATTTCATCGTAAGTGTTTTTTTATAATGAACAATATAATTCATTTAATGAACAATACAATACAATTTATTTAATGAACAATACAATTCATTTAATCAACAATACAATAAAATTCATTCAATGAACAATACAATTCATAAACAATACAATTCATTTAATGAACAATACCCTACGCATGCTCCTATTTTGCCCCCCCACTCGATCGAACGCTCGGGGTCATACCCTACCGACGTCGTCCCTTGAGCGCCCTAAGTGCTCAAAATTATCAAACTTTGATAGGCCCTAACTTGGAATCTATGGCACCTGCGAATGATCCATTTGAACCTACGGGGCCATGAGGGGGGTCCCTACAAAAGCCTATCTCGGTATTTCAAGTTGCCCTACGGTTTTATTAGGGCAGCAATTTTTCGGTTGGCGAAAAAATCGTCAGTCTCACTCAATGGAATGTTGTCGCCTGGTCGATTTCTCGTTCAGCTCGTCGCGATGACGAACTGTCGGCTCTGACATGTCCATTTAGGCATAATTACCCTACGCATGCTCCTCTTTTTCCCCCCCACTCGATCGAACGCTCAGGGTCATACCCTACCGACGTCGTCCCTTGAGCGCCCTAAGTGCTCAAAATTGTCAAACTTTGACGGGCCCTAACTCAGAATTTGTGGCACTTGCAAATGATCCGTTTGAACCTACGGGGCCATGAGAGGGGTTCCTACAAAAGCCTATCTCGGTATTTCAATTTCCCCTACGGTTTTATTAGGGCAGCAATTTTTCGGTTGGCAAAAAATCATCAGTCTCACTCAATGGAATGTTGTCGCATGGCCAATTTCTCGTTCAGCTCTTTGCAATGACAAACCATCGGCTCTGACATGTCCAGTTAGGCATAATTACCCTACGCATGCTCCTCTTTTGCCCCCCCACTCGATCGAACGCTCAGGGTCATACCCTACCGACGTCATCCCTTGAGCGCCCTAAGTGCTCAAAATTATCAAACTTTGATGGGCCCTAACTCGGAATCTGTGGCACCTGCAAATGATCTGTTTGAACTTATAGGGCCATGAGAGGGGTCCCTACAAAAGCCTATCTCGGTATTTCAAGTTGCCCTACGGTTTTATTAGGGCAGCAATTTTTCGGTTGGCAAAAAAATCGTCAATCTCACTCAATGGAATGTTGTTGCCTAGTCGATTTCTCGTTCAGCCTGTCGCGATGACGAACCATCGGCCCCGACATGTCCATTTAGGCATAATTACCCTACGCATGCTCCTCTTTTTCCCCCCCACTCGATCGAACGCTCGGGGTCATACCCTACCGGCGTTGTCCCTTGAGCGCCCTAAGTGCTCAAAATTGTCAAACTTTGACGGGCCCTAACTCGAAATTTGTGGCACCTACGAATGATCCGTTTGAACCTACGGGGCCACGAGAGGGGTCCCTACAAAAGCCTATCTCAGTATTTCAAGTTGCCCTACGGTTTTATTAGGGCAGCAATTTTTTGGTTGGCGAAAAAATCGTCAGTCTCACTCAATGGAATGTTGTCGCCTGGTCGATTTCTTGTTCAGCTCGTCACGATGACGAACCATTGGCTCTGACATGTCCAGTTAGGCATTATTACCCTACGCATGCTCCTGCTTTGCCCCCCCCCCCCCCACTCGATCCGTCACTCGGGGTCATACCCTACGCATGTGACATCCATGAAGGGATATTTTGTAAACAATCAGAAACCTTTAATGATAATCAAGTTGAAGCCTTGAGATTTATGCAATATGGTTCAAGTCCAAAACTGTACCCTGAGAGCATTTTGATTTTACTTATGTCTTGTGTATTATAATAAAGACCAATTTGCCAATGTGACATCTTCATATGAGAGAAAAGCTTCATTTTATCTCAATACAGTTGTACCTGTTTCATTATTAGAAAAAATAAATATACAAAGATTTGTTATTAGTATCCTCTAGATTATGGATTTGAATTGATGTTCTCAATTAGTTATTATCTGTTCAGCTTTTCTTCATAAGGCACAACCATCTGGTGGTTATCACATGAGGACAACCATCCATGACTTTCAAAGTAATTGATATTTATTCCTACACCTCACACTCACAAGATTAATAATAAAATGACATTTATGATTCATCAAATGTTGACAAAGTCTAATCAAAGTTCAACTTCAAGATGTATACAACATATCATATTCAACTTCAAGATGCATACAACTTACCATATTCAAGCTCATGCCAACCACCACTTGGATATTGTTATATGTTGATTAAAGTACAATATATGTAATAAAACCATATAGTCTTACAAAAAAGCCATCATAGACCATCTATGTCGATTAAAGTACAATTCATTTGTAACAGGGGCACACTCACAATCTGAAGTTGCAAAGCCCTGTGGGAAGCATCAAATTAGAAATTTATTAATGTGACTCATACTACTGTCAAAAGCATCAAAGATGCTACTGCTAGAGAACACCATGCTCCATTGTGGAGAGAATATTAGGTGCATCTGATGTCAGCATCTGAAAATGAAACAATGTTATTCAATTGCCCAAATCTAACTGACTTTATTTTATAAACCATTAATGAATAACAATAGACAAGGTTACCTGAGTGAAAGTTTGATGACCACTTTGACTAGTAGGTGTTGATGTTGAAGGCCCAACATTAACCTATTTACCTGACTATCAATGTCAAATGTTTGATTCAATAGATCATCTGTCATGACAATTTGATCCACTGCAGATGTGTCCTGGCCACATGCATTTGAATCATCTTCATGATAATAAATACAACAAGACCCACAATTTAATCTCATTAATGCACAAAGGAATATGTACCATCACCAAGAGAGGGTCTCGTCAACGACGAATGATCTAGCATGAACCTGTATTTTTAAGAATTGTTAGTCTACACATAAAATGCATGGATGAACATAACGGATTTATGATAATCACTTCAACTGAAATGCATGATAATAAATGAAAAGGTGGGATCATATACCATAAAAATACGTCCCTTCGAATTATATCAACAGAACCCACTATGTTGACGCAAAAAACGTAATGTGATACTGTTGTATATCATCAAAAAATACCTTCATGAGCATAAAGGTTATGCGATAATTATATCATAAAAAATTATCAAATAGTGTTCTCTAATAACAAAAATTGTAAAGCTCATCAAATGCATGATAATAAGTCATGTTGCAAAAATACGTCCCTTCCAATTATATCGAGTGTACTCGCTATGTGCATGCAAAAATCGTGTTGCCAAAAAAAAAACGTTCATCAATAGACCTGCATTTTGAACACATCCTTAATATACACGTAACAAACTTGAACATTAAGGTTTAATGATCATTGTTTGAAATGAAATGCATGATAAAAAAATAAGGCACCATTAAAGACCTACTACTCAAGTGTGCCTGAAGGGTCATCTCTTTGTTTAAGAGTATCCAATATTGCTTCATGATCAGCAGTAGTCACTGTCCATAGCTCTTTGGTCTTCGGTTTTGCTTGATGCTTCAACAACTTGACATTTGTAGCTATAATAAGGTGTGAATACATTATAATGGTTTTGTGTCTCTCATAATCTTCAAATGTAGGTATGTCATTCTTTCTAATCATGTATGTTCGCAACCAAGTTCCCACAACAACAACTGAACCTATAGGATATGTGAACCCATCATCATCTGTCACTGGTTGTGTTAGCTTTTGTTTTCCCTGTACACATCGTGCCAACCAATATTCTGATATCTCTTCATTCCCTTGCGGTGCAACAACTGCAAAAACATGTCCTGGTTGTACAAGATCTGATAGACGATCATACTCAAGTGAACTTTCCATGTCATCGTTTGACAAGGATATTGTTTGAGATAAAGGAGTTAGATAGTGGGGAACCCACGTATCAACCCACTCACTTGACTCGCATTGATCCCAATCACACCGAAGACAACTCTGACAAAAACAAGCCAACGCTCATGTCCAAATGGTCCATGTACTTGCATCTGAGCTGAGAAATGAATGCATCTTTGAAGAATCTTTAATTGTTTGACAATCCAATCTATCTCCCACTGTTCCCTCCTCAACCAACCAAAAGAATCTTCTCACTGCTAAATCAAGAGTACCTCCATGTGACAATGCTGAACTACACCAATCAACAATAGAACGTGCATCAGAGAAATTTGCACCTGAAATCCTCAATTGCTCCTTAACTAGAGCTCTCTTCAAACATGCACCTGCTCCATCATGCTCTCCCTTCCCATGCCCCACCTCAAAAAAACACCAAATATGAGGTATACGCCTCTCCACATGCATTCTACTCAACCAATAAAACATACACGCATTCTTGAATTGACCCATACAGTTATATGACCATATTATATGTCAGTCAATTGCAATATCTTTCTCATGTAAGAACTCAAAAAAATTCTCGAAAGAATGTTGCACATACTCGGAGGAGTGTGATCTATCATCGCTCATATAAAAATGATACTCCCTGATTATCTTCCTGTCCTCTTCTGTACTATCAGGAGCATGTCTATATGTAATGTGAACAAAAATAGCAATCTGGACTGAATTGTAGTACTGAGACTGTACCTTGTTTTGTGGTTGCAATGTATAGTTCTCTGCAAAATCAACCACCGATTCAATAGTGCCAATTAGAAAAGAGTTCTTACACATCCTGAATTGTTGATCCAACCACTGAGACCTATGGGTGTGCCTTGCATACTTGTAGAAAAGATTTTCCTTAAAATCCAAAATAAAATCAACAATACTCACTTCTCTTGAGACAAATTCGCATCTAGAACCTTCACCTCCACTCTTCAAATTATATTTCACTGTCTCGTATCTTTTTTTCTCAACATAATTATTTCCAAACTCGTGCTCGCTGCCGTCATGAAAACATGAAACAAACTTTGACAACCCACCGCATTCTAAGCACTTCTCATTCAAACAATCATTTCTATAGAAATAGCAACCATCATCTCTAGGGCATAAAAATAGATCTTGCAAGTCTCTTGATGATCTCGGAAATAGCATTGCACCACACTCCTACAACATCTCATTAGTATGCATCGTAGAACTAATATGACATAAAAGTTCATGGTACATTGAAAACTCCACATGGTACTTGCAACAACAGGTATTGCGAATCTTAAGAGGAATACAATAAAATGGTTTCAAAGATTCAAAGGCCCTTTGTGATATTTGCAAAGTTGGATGTAATCCACAAAAAAGTTTGTACAACATTGTTTGGCTTGATTCCAAGAAATGTTTGGGATGCGGTGTGCGGTCTCGGTTGCCGATTCTTAATTTCAAAACGTCCTTTACATTGGGTGACACTCTAGAATTAGAGTACCAAAATTGTTGAATCTCTTCCTTCACATTGTCAGTCAACTTTCTATCAACACGTGGAAGCCTCCCACCAAATGCCCATGTATCTTGTTGAAGTGGATCGTCAAGTCTTTGTCTTCGTGCAAGTGCTCTATCCAAAGTTTTACGGTTTATGTTAAAATCAACACAAGTTTGTCTCATTTGATGAGCCTTCCTCAATTGATGGCTTACTAAGGAGGTTGTAATCACTCTTCGAGCGGCTCTCTTATCTCTTTCTTTGGTATTCTTTCCAATAGAATTGAGAGCGTCAAATAGATTTTTTGCAATAATAGAATTTCTCTCCGTTTTCTTGTTCATACGAATCTTCAATTTGTTTAGCAATGGTCTCATCTTTATCATCTTTATCAATTGAACAAAGAGTTGGCATTGCTCGGTCAATGTCTTATTGCTAAAATTTTGGTTAAAAATTTTTGTAGCCCACAACCGAACGGTTCTTGTTGACCTCTTTCCTTCAAGATTCGCAATAATGTTCTCATCGATTTCAAATAACCATTTTGGGGTTCTTGAAGGTCTTGGATTTGGAATTTGTCTTTCATCCATGAGAGGGTCTTCATTTCTAAAGTAATTAGGTGTTACATATGGTTCACTTGGTGAGGCAATTCCACCTTCAATGTTAAAGTTTTCCACATTTTCACCTCCTATGTCAAAATTTTCCACATGTTGAGCATTTTCATTATCACTTTCAACATTTTCAAAATTTTCAATATTTTCACTTTCAAAATCTACATTTTCATTTTCAATAACTTGTGGCACATTTTCAATTTCAATTTCCTCTTCAGTTGAAGTAACATTAGCAATATTTAACATACCTTGTCTTCTCCTCCTATGACATTCTCTATCTCTTTCTCTATACACTTCAACTTGGTCATTTGAAAGTTTTCTTTTACGTTTAGACTTCCGACGACTACTACTCCCCATTTCCCTCCACACATTGCTCCTTCGTGATTGACAATGTAAGTTTTCACTTTAAGAATCTCCCAAAAGCACTAATTTGTCTCTAGCTGTCTGCAACCCCGTGATCGTTGATAGAAAACATAGGACCCAAACTGTTGGCCCTTGGAATCAACATAATGGCCCACAAACCCTTTTTTTTTTTGGGTTTTTAGTACCAAAATCAGATATCCGATTTTATCGGATATCCGATTTTAGTACAAAAATATGTGGTCCCCAAAAAAAATTCCCGTTGCCACCATTTATGAACTAAACTGCCACATGGCAGAAATCTGATATTTGATTAAATCAGATATCAGATTTTTATTGGTCATATTTTAGAGAGAGAGAGAGAGAGGAGGAGGAGAGAGAGAGAGAGAGAGAGAGAGAGGAGAGGGAGAGAGAGAGAGAGAGAGGGGGGGGAGAGAGAGAGAGAGAGAGAGAGAGAGAGAGAGGAGGAGAGGAGAGAGGGAGAGAGGGAGAGGGAGAGAGGGAGAGAGAGAGAGAGAGATGGAGAGGGAGAGGAGGAGAGGGAGAGAGAGAGAGGAGGAGAGGGAGAGAGAGAGAGAGAGAGAGAGAGAGAGAGAGAGAGAGAGAGAGAGAGAGAGAGAGAGAGAGAGAGAGAGAGAAGGAGGAGAGGGAGAGAGGGAGAGAGAGAGATAGAGAGAGAGAGAGGAGGAGAGGGAGGGAGAGAGAGAGAGAGAGAGAGAGAGAGGGAGGAGAGGGAGAGAGAGAGAGAGAGAGAGGAGGAGGAGAGAGAGAGAGAGAGAGAGAGAGAGAGGGAAAGAGGGAGAGAGACAGAGACAGAGGAGAAGAGGGAGAGAGGGAGAGAGAGAGAGAGACCCCTTAAGACACCAAATCATGTCGTTAGGGGTCATATTGTGTCTTAAGAGGTCATAAGGGTTCATGGGACACCATATGACCCCTATGGATACCAATATGGTGTCATTAGGGGTCATATGGTGTCCATAGGGGTCATATGGTGTCTTGGGACACCATAGAACCCCTTAAGACACAATATGACCCCTAACGACACAATATGACCCAAAGCGACCCAATATGGTGTCATTAGGGGTCATATGGTGTCTTAAGGGGTCCTATGGTGTCCCAAGACACCATATGACCCCTATGGACACCATATGACCCCTAACGACACCATAGGACCCCTTAAGACACCAAATCATATCGTTAGGGATCATATTGTGTCGTACGGGGTTGTAGGACACAATATGACCCCTAACGACACGATTTGGTGTCTTAAAGGGTCCTATGGTGTCGTTAGGGGTCATATGGTGTCCATTGGGGTCATATGGTGTCTTGGGACACCATAGGACCCCTTAAGACACAATATGACCCCTAACGACACAATATGAACCAAAGCGACCCAATATGGTGTCATTAGGGGTCATATGGTGTCTTAAGGGGTCCTACGGTGTCCCAAGACACCATATGACACCATATGACCCCTAACGACACCATAGGACCCCTTAAGACGCCAAATAATATCGTTAGGGATCATATTGTGTCGTACGGGGTCGTAGGACACAATATGACCTCTAACGACATGATTTGGTGTCTTAAGGGGTCCTATGGTGTCGTTAGGGGTCATATGGTGTCCATAGGGGTCATATGGTGTCTTGGGACACCATAGGACCCCTTAAGACACAATATGACCCCTAACAACACAATATGACCCAAAGCAACCCAATATGGTGTCATTAGGGGTCATATGGTGTCCTAAGAGGTCATAAGGGTTCATGGGACACCATATGACCCCTATGGACACCATATGACCCCTAACGACACCATATGATCCCTAACGATATGATTTGGTGTCTTAAGGGGTCCTATGGTGTAGTTAGGGGTCATATGGTGTCCATAGGGGTCATATGGTGTCTTGGGACACCATAGGACCCCTTAAGACACCATATGACCCCTAATGACACCATATTGGGTCGCTTTGGGTCATATTGTGTCGTTAGGGGTCATATTGTGTCTTAAGGGGTCCTATGGTGTCGTTAGGGGTCATATGGTGTCCATAGGGGTCATATGGTGTCTTGGGATACCATAGGACCCCTTAAGACACAATATGACCCCTAACGACACAATATGACCCAAAGCGACCCAATATGGTTTCATTAGGGGTCATATGGTGTCCATAGGGGTCCTATGGTGTCCCAAGACACTATATGACCCCTATGGACACCATATGACCCCTAACGACACCATAGGACCCCTTAAGACACCAAATCATGTCGTTAGGGGTCATATTGTGTCCTACGACCCCGTACGACACAATATGACCCCTAATGTTATGATTTGGTGTCTTAAGGGGTCGTATGGTGTCGTTAGGGATCATATGGTGTCTTGTGACACCATAAGACCCCTTAAGACACCAAATTGTGTCGTTAGGGGTCATATTGTGTCCTACGACCCTGTAAGACACAATATGACCCCTAACGACATGATTTGGTGTCTTAAGGGGTCCTATGGTGTCGTTAGGGGTCCTATGGTGTCCATAGGGGTCATATGGTGTCTTGGGACACCATAGGACCCCTTAGGACACAATATGACCCCTAATGACATGATTTGGTGTCTTAAGGGGTCCGATGGTGTTGTTAGAGGTCATATGGTGTCCCATGAACCCTTATGACCTCTTAGGACACCATATGACCCCTAATGACACCATATTGGGTCGCTTTGGGTCATATTGTGTCCTAAGGGGTCCTATGGTGTCCCAAGACACCATATGACCCCTACGGACACCATATGACCCCTAACGACACCATAGGACCCCTTAAGACACCAAATCATGTCGTTAGGGGTCATATGGTGTCCTAAGGGGTCATAGACCACAATATAACCCCTTAGGACATAATATGAACCAAAGCGACCCAATATGGTGTCATTAGGGGTCATATGGTGTCTTGAGAGGTCATAAGGGTTCATGGGACACCATATCACATAACTATCATTAGGGGTCATAGTTATGGGTCGTAAGACAATATGACCCCTAACGACATGATTTGGTGTCTTAAGGGGTCCTATGGTGTCCCAAGACACCATATGACCCCTAACGACACCATAGGTCCCCTTAAGACACCAAATTGTGTCATTAGGGATCTCTCTCTCTCTCTCTCTCCTTCCTTCTCTCTCTCTCTCTCCTTCCTTCTCTCTCTCTCCCTCCCTCTCTCTCTCTCTCCCTCTCCCCCTCTCTCCCCCCTCTCTCCCTCTCTCTCTCTCTCTCTCTCTCTCTCTCCGTCCCTCTCCTCTCTCTCTCTCTCTCTCTCTCTCTCTCTCTCTCTCTCTCTCTCTCTCTCTCTTTCCCTCTTTAAAATATGACTAATAAAATCCGATATCCGATTTAATCGGATATCGGATTTCTTCCATGTGGCAGTTTACTTCACAA
The DNA here is from genome assembly GCF_030272615.1 of Cryptomeria japonica. Taxonomy (NCBI): domain Eukaryota; kingdom Viridiplantae; phylum Streptophyta; class Pinopsida; order Cupressales; family Cupressaceae; genus Cryptomeria; species Cryptomeria japonica. Next base: position 397,802,657 of record NC_081410.1, read on the forward strand.
ATGGCGGCAAAGGGAAATTCATCGGGGACCACAAATTTTTGTACAAAAATCAGATATTGGATAAAATCCGATATCCGATTTTTGTACTCAAATTTCAAATTTCGGCTCGGGAATGCTTTGGTATTAGGCTTGGAAGTTACAAGCCTAGAAAGTCAACTGAAAAAACGTGTTTTTCAGTATTCCCTGGTTTTCTAGACTTTACAGTGGTGGCTGATGACTTTTTTTGTAGCCAAAATTGATAAAACGAAAAGGGTTTTTTAAGGACATTCCCAGCTTTCCAACAATATAAGGCTTGTCTTATTTTGACTTTAGTAAATAATTATTATTTATTTTCTAATTGAATTCTGACAATAGTCCCGATTAATATACTGATTGAAAAACACTCATAACTTTCAAATGGTATAACATTTTTTGAAACCAAAATATGCGTCACATCCTATGCTTCATCTACTATAGGGAAAAATTAAAAAAAATTAAATTTCATAAGGTTTTGACCAAGTTAAGGTGGTCAGACATAGGAGTTTCTGAATTTCTAAAAAGCTGTAGTAAAAAAATCATAAATAATTATTTAATTCATAAAAAAAAAAAAAAAAATGTGTCACATCCGTACATGAGTCTAATACTTATATTATAAATATTATAAAGAAATATTAAGATTTGATTGTGATTAGGGTGGTCAGACATACGTCTACTTCTTATTTTCTTCCTGAAATTTTAGTACCACTACATTGAAATTTGAATTTTCATCAAATAGGATTTTTTTTTTTCCAAAAAACAACTAGTAGCTTAGAAACTACATTCAATTTTCTATATATTCTCTTCTTACATATTTTAAAAATAATGTTCACAACTTATTCAAATTTTCATGTCAAGTTGCATAACTCTGATTTTTCTGAAATTTCATTGCCACTTAAGAGCTTGTTTTCACACACCATGATTCTGCACATACCCAACTGGAAAAGTGCTCTTCTAGGGTCCACTTATACAACTATGGAAGCGGCTTTGGCTAACTTTACCCAAACTGACGAAGGAATGGAGATCAATCTCCCTGATAGTCTCATGGATACAATCGCTTCATCCCTTCACCTGGTGATAGTTGGACGTTTCTTCTCCTTCAAACCATCTATCGACATGGTTAGGCGATGGGCTAAGGCAAGATGGAAGTTAAAGGGAAGCGTGGATATCTCAGCTATGCCAAGAGGTCTCTTCCTTTTCAAGTTTACTACGGAGGAAGACCTGATCTTTATTTTCTTAGGCTCTTGGGACTATGGAAAACATATTCTAACCCTTGCTAAATGGAATCCTGGGTTTGACCCCTCAGTCGAACTCAATCGCATGGCTCATGTTTGGGTTAGGCTCCATGGCCTCCTGCTGGAATTCTGGGATGAGTAGATCTTCCGCTGGATTGGGAACTCGTTCGACAACTATGTTACTATAGACTCGGACACCCTTGCTAAATCCAGGTTGGTTTATGCGTGTTTCTGTGTTAATGTTTCTATTAACAAAGCGCTTCCCAACTTTGTTTCTCTAAACTCAAAGTGGGGAAAATGGTCCCAGACCATTGTCTATGAAAATGCTACTTTTTTTTTGTCAGAAATGTGCTAAACAAGGGCATACGTATGCTAAGTGTAAGACCCCGGTGATTGTAGAACCCAAGCTAAAAGAGAAGGCTATTGTGGATGATCCCATAAGCCCAAGTGCTCGCTCTTCTTCAGCCCCTTTGGGGCTGCCTAAGCTGTGTGAGATCTCTGATGATTACCCCCACACTGATAAGATCCTTGACATTATAAAAACCCCTGTTGATCCAGTGAAGAAATCTAGCCCAGCAGCGCCTCTGGAAGATGGAGAAATTCCCTCGGTGATTAGTCTATGGCTATCCCCTAGTCCTTCTGCCTCCCCCTCCTTGGCTACGGGTGATGGCTACCTCTCCCCTAAGCCTTCTGCTATAACTATCCCCATGACCCCACAACCCCCCTTTAACCTCTAGGGTGTTAAGACCCCCCTAGGTGGAAATAAGTTGTTAATCATAGCCCCTCTCTGTCCCCCTAGCAGCTCAGAGATTTCAGAGGGAGTGGCTAAATCTCCCCAGCCGACTTCTAGTGTGAAGTTATCACCACCCTGTTCTCCCTCTACGGATAATGAGGATTGGTTGACTCATAAGAAAAAAACTACATCTAAGAAAGTAGATGTGGGTATTGATAGTAAAGTTGGAAGACCAACTGAGAGGGTGTTGAGACATAAAGTTATGGCAAGGGACATTGCAAGGGAAAGACAACCGACCCTTGATGGAATCAACATGAATAAGAAATGAAGTTCCTCTCCTGGAACACAAGGGGACTCAACAGCCCCCAGAAGCAATTTGCTATTAAAAAATATATCTTGGAAATGAAACTAGATATTTGTCTTCTTCAAGAGGTAAAAATGTCCTACCAAACTTTTGCAACCACTACTGGTAAACTTTGGCCAGGGACTGCCTTTTTGTATGTTGAGGCGTTGGGGGCGTCTGGTGGAATTGCTACCCTTTCGGACCCCTACAAAGTCCAAGGAAAGGTCTATGTAAGCACTCAAAACTTCCTAGCGATTACTTTTCAATATGGTGATCTCTGCTGGCACTTGTTCAATATATATGCCCCCAATTCCAAAGTGGCAAGGCTTCTGGTGTGGAAGGAAATTTTTGAGCTCATCCTTGCGGACCAAAATTTTCATTACACGTTGGCAGGTGATTTCAACACCCCTCTCTACCCCTCTGAGAAATGTGGAGGTCTTGTGGATTTTTTTGATACAATGGGAGATCTTGCTAATCTTATTAATGCTACTAACCTCTTTGACCTAGATCTTTAGGGTATCCCCTACATTTGGTCGAATAATAGGAAAGGGAACCACCTAATTCAAGTCAAACTAGATAGATTTCTTGTCTCTGCCAATTGGGATATTGGTCACAACTCCTATCTAATGACCCTCCCAAGGACTACTTCCGATCATAGCCCTCTCCTCCTCCATTGGACTAATAGATCCCCCTGGGTCCCCCCCCTTTCCGTTATGAGATCATGTGGGCCTCCCACCCGGATTTCAGAGATCTAGTCAAGGGCTGGTGGGCCAGCCCGGTCCAAGGGACTACGATGTTCAGAATTGCTAAGAAACTGAACTTCATTCGAAGAGAAGTGAAAGGATGGAATACGGTGACCTTTGGTGACATCTTCAAAAAGAAGGAACTGTTCTCCAAACTTGAACAATTCCAAAGCAGTATGGCTCTTGAGTAAGCTCCCTAATGCCATTGGGGAGGAGGATAACTACCAGCTCCTTGCTCCCATTTCCTCAGAGGAGGTTCGCTTGGTTGTCTTTGCGATGGGTGCTTTCAAGACCCCAGGCTCGGATGGCTTCCCCTCAACGTTCTTCCAGGATTACTGGAATATTGTTAGTTATGATGTCACTAAAGTGGTGAAGGATTTCTTTAGGACTGGTAAATTACTGAAAAAAATGAACAACACCTACATTGTTCTTGTCCCCAAGTCTCCGAACCCCAATTGCATGAAGGATTTTCGGCCCATAAGCCTCTGCAATTCTATCTACAAGATAATCTCCAAGGTCTTGGTGAATAGAATTAAGCCGCTTATAGCTAAGTTTATCAGTCCCTCCCAAAAAGGCTTTGTCCCTAGTCATCAAATCCTAGATGCGACCATTGCTACTCATGAAATTATCCATTTTATGGACAAAAGCAGAATTCCAGGTATGGATTTCAAACTCGACATCTCAAAAGCTTATGATAAAGTCAACTAGTGCTTCCTATTTAAAACTCTCAAAAAACTGGGTTTAACTCGGAAAGTTGTTGATATGATACGGGAATGTGTTTCTATGGTTCAATTCTCGGTCTTGATCAATGAGACTCCTAGGGGCCACTTTAAAGCTAGAAAAGGTATTCGACGGGGAGACCCCCTGTCCCCTTATCTTTTTATTATGATTGTAGAAGTCTTGGGTAGGAATATGGTAGATCTGATGGTCAATGGAAGACTGCAGGGATTCAAAGTGGCTTCTACTATTCTCCCCTCGGCAATTCAACAATTTTTGGACGATACCTTTCTTTTTGGTATATCCTCCATGATTGAGGCTAAACACTGGAAGAATTTACTTGCGGACTATGCCTCTGCTTCAGGGCAATGTATCAACTATTATAAAAGTAATATCTTCTTCTTCAACACCCCTGTGGACCTTCAGACTAAAATCCTTTATATCCTCGGGTGTAAGTTTGTTGCTCTTCTTGGGACTTACCTGGGTCTTCCCCTCACTATTAGAGAGGTTACCCCTGCGTTCTGGAATACTATCCTTGAATGAATACAGAATAAACGTGCTGGTTGGAAGGGCAAATTCCTTAGTAGTGCGGGAAAGCTCCAACTCCTTGTTGCTTCCCTCCAGGGCATCCCTGTGTACTTCCTTTCCCTGTTCAAAATATTTGGTTCTATGGGGGACAAGCTTGAGAGGATCCAAAGATCTTTTCTTTGGACAGGCATGGAGGAAAAGAAACACCTCTCTCTAGTCAACTGGGACACTGTTTGCTTACCCAAGAACATGGGGGGTCTTGGTATCAGAAAGATAAATACCTTGAACAAGACATTAATTGCTAAAGTGGGTTGGACCCTAACTAAAGGCGAGGTTGTCTGGTGTAACATTATCAGGGCTAAGTATTTGGAAAGGGAGCAAATCAGCTTTAATTTGAGTTCCGGTGACCTACCTCACGGGTCAAAATTATGGAACAACATCCTGAAACTTAGACCTATTACTGAAGTAGCAGATTGGAAATGGCAGGAAGATTAGGTTCTTGGAGGACTCTTGGCTAGATGACAAACCTCTGGCTGAATCTCGATTCTGCCAAATAATGAATTCCCTAAGGGATCACTTTGGTGATTACATTGCTGACTACATTGTGTTGGGAAGAGGAAGCTGGAAGAATATCTCCCTGATCTTTTTTGATCGACCTAAACTGTTACTCACTGCCCTTGATCTGCAGGATCTTATGCTTGAGTGCAAGGTACCTTTATCTCCCCAGGAGGACAGATTCATCTAGAAAGGTACCTAGTTGGGAGAGTTCTCGGTCAAGTCTTCTTACAAACAACTCTTGAGACCCATTGGTGATGTTGAATACTGGAAGAAGATATAGAACCCACAACTTATTCCAAAAATTAACTTCTTCTGGTGGTCTCTTATGCATGGAAAAACTTGACTCAGGACAATTTGAAAAGGAGGGGATTCCAACTTCCCAACGGATGCATCTTATGTAAAGCTAAGGAGGAATCTATTGACCATCTTTTCATCCACTGCCCCTTCACAGGGCACTTGTGGGCCATTACCCTTGAAAAGTGTGGTATTCAATGGTTTTTTCATGATAACATTCATCAATTTGTTAATGGATGGCCACCTCCCTCCCACCACCCCCTAATCATTCAGCTATGGAGGTAGATCCCTCCCCATATCTATTGGAGTGTTTGGAAAGAAAGAAATAGCAGAATCTTCAGAGATGTTGAAACCCCCCCTGATAATGTTTTTTCTAGTTGTTTCAAAATGTTTATGGATAATATACAAGTGACTAGGTGGAAAACCCCCCAATCCTCCTAACCCAACTGATAAAAGAATTCTTGAATTCTGGAAGCTCCCCCCCAGAGTTTAAACTCTTCAATAACACTTCTAAGATCAACAAAAAAAAGGACCAAATGGTTAGCCCCAAACCCCTCTTGGCATAAACAGAATTTTGATGGGTCAGCTCAAAATACCTGGCAGGCAGGTGATGGAGTCACCCGTGACCATCAGGGGAATACTATAGCTGCCTATGCGGGTAGCCTGAAGAACCATACTGTCACTCAAGCTGATGGAATGGCTTTCCTATGGGGCCTAAAATTCGCCACTACTATAGGTATTAGACAACTGGAAATTGAAGGTGATTCTAAAGTTATTGTGGAAGCTGTCAGTGGTAGATCTGTAGCGGGTTGGAAAGTGGATTCTATTTTGAGGGATGCTAGAATGTTTCTAGCTAACCTTGATTGTTTCACTATCCGCCACATTTTTAGAGAAGGGAATGCTGTTGTTGACTCTATGGTTGTTGTGGGTAGGCTGCAAAATGACTTACGATCCTGGAGGAACACTGATTTGCTGCCAATGACCACCAAGGAGATCTTGGAGAAAGAAAAAACTAAGTCTTATGATGAATCTTTATAATTGCTATCGGATGAAGAGAACAAATTTTCAAATTTTGAATTTCCACCATGGGTTGGGGTTGCCACGTAGCTACATATGGCTTTGTCATTAGCTTCAAGGGGGATTAGATAATGATGATATTTATCAGTGTAGTACCGATATCTGGAAAGACAATTTTCTATTTATCATCCGGACGAATGTCATTGGCGGCAATAAAGGCAACAACCAGGCTTGACTAAATTACATTGGTTGGATTGATGGTTCACACGAGTGTAACAGATTTCGTGATGGGGAGATATGTTTAAACACAACTTGCAATAATCGCGATGATTATTGCATGATTTTATTCCAGAATTCGTTGAGTTTTCTTCTCGACTCCACTTTTTCTCTGGTTCGGCCCTGTATCTTTGCTGCCCTGTTTTTCATTTGCTCTTCTAAGCTGGAAGAAACGACCATGAGGGGTGACAAACTAAGACTTGAACCCGACAAAACAGATGAATTCAAAGCCAGAGTGACGGTTTGGTTTGTCTGCTAGAAAGGTGACATTGATAAATTCATGGAGAGCATGAAAGGAAACGACAAAAGACTATCAAAGCAGTTAGTGGTCTCTTGGGAGGACATAAGGGTCACTATGGGTGGTATCTCGTTCGAAGTCAACAAAGATGTGATTGCTCAGTCGACAAGACTATCCATGGAGGGTAGGAAATGGAAGAAATAAAGCAGCATTTTGGACACCACCAACCTGAACCAGTTTTTCCGTGATGGGGAGAACCCTGTGAAGAGGGCTGACGGATTCAATCGGGAAGAGCTTCCGCTGCCTTGGGATGAGGTCTGCTACATCATCTTGAAATATTTCACCCTTGAAAGATGGTATGGGATTTTTTACTACTATCACCTTCCTTTCCTTAACCATCTTAGGAATAAAGATCTTATCTCTCCTTTTTTTCTGTTGCACTATATGGATTCTAATGTGAGAGATATTGCAGAAGCTAAGAAGAAAGGCAAGGACTTTACTATTCTCCACCAAGGCTTTATCCTCCGCCTTTACAATTTCCACTTGGCCCTCTACCCCCCTTGTATGATTTCTGTCTAGAATGTGCCTGAAAGCCAATCTTTGGCCATAACTGCTGATAAACCTGACATAAGCCCTCCTCGGTTGCCCGAACCTGGTTCCTCTAGTAAGAAGAATAAAAAGTGCTATTCGGAAGATTCAAAACCCCCCAAGAAAGTGAGAATCTAGGAAATTGACTCTGATGTGGAGATTACAGATGAAACTAACACTCCCTGCTGCTCTATGATATTGGCGTCCAAACCCCCCTGATAAATCCTTAAGGGACCCCTCCTCATCCTATGAAACTGAGAATTCCATCCCTTCTAACAATGTGGCCCCGTTTTAGTCCACTTCAACCCCACACTTAGAGTCCAAAAAATTCCATGAGCCCGAATGCCGGCCCCAAATCCCGGACAAACTCTTCGTCCCCTACTCTCAGGTTTGTTAAGATGATGGTGGTGGAGGAAGTGAGCAACATCAAGGAAGAAGCGGATGGCAAACTGGTCGACTTGGAAAAAAAAGTGGATGGCATGTTTGAAAACCTACAGGAAATTACCAGCAGAACGACTCTGCGACCACTCTTTGTCTACTGCATGAAAGCACACTCAAAAGTAAAGGAAATGAGGATGAAGACTACATGGATCTCTTTAAATTCCTCTCCAAGGAATGGGCAAGGAAGCTCCTCCTCAAGAAAAGTCATGTCAAAAAGAAATCGTTGTGTTTTCTATGGTTTGAGTTTCTGGTTTTTTGAATGGCCCTAATGCCAATTCTTCTATTATTTTCAATTAAATATTTTTAAATGCCAATTCTTCTGTCATTTTCAATTAAATATTTTTAAATGCCACTTCTGTAAATTTGCACACGGCACTGCCAAATATTTGCATACAAAATTGACAAAATTTAATCCTGAATGTCTATTCTAAACATTGTATCACATCAAAGACAAGGCGACTACTCTGTTCATGTTTGTTATACTATAAATAATTTGTACCTGGTGTAGAATTTTGAAAATTTAACCTTTCCAGTTACAGAAATAGGTTAAAAATTCCGCAGAATTATATTTCATTATTATATCACTGAAACTTGTACATATCTCTGCACCTATGGAGGAAATCAGGTGGCCAAAATATAAAATCTCGAAACCCCAAAACACTAAATTTCGTATTTAAACGCACAATAGTGTTCACAGTATGCATATTTATGACTGCACTACCAGATTGGAAATGAAAAGACACAGTCCGGAATGCTGGTGGTCTAGGCAACTTTAACTTCAATTGTCTTAGGTTTCTTGGGCTCTGGAGGAGGAAGCTTGGGAACGGTCACACTCAGCACTCCATCGTGACAGCTGGCAGAAATGGCCTCCAAATTGCAGCCCTCAGGCAGGGTAAATTTACGCATAAATTTGCCGACCCTGCGTTCGATGCGGATGAATATGACATCCTCCTCTTCCGCCCTCTTTCGCTCTCCGCTGATCGTCAGCACATTCTTATCCTGTAGTTGAACCTGCTTGTTCTCAAACATACAGCAACCACAGCCTTAGCGACCAGGAAATCGAACCCTTTTCATCCCAGAGATGCAGAAAAAATTAGGGTTTTGAGGGTTTACAAGGGAAATACCTTGATGTCGTTGTTTTTAAGGCCGGGCATGTCGATTATAAAGGCCGGGCATGTCGTTGTTATCCAAATTTCCCTATCAATTAAAATATTCTCCAAATTTCTCTGTGAGCGCGCAGCCATTGCACCTCTTAACGGTGCAAATTCTTGTCGTTATAAACCTTTATATTTTGTCTATTAACATAAACTATAATTCATTACATGTTACCTCCTAATAATCACATCACACGTGTTCAAGTTTGGCGCGGAGAATTTGTCTCGCTTGCTAGAGCATGGACTGCCACGTCACCTGCCAGTTGCGAGAGGGAACGGAAACGAAGAAATGTCCAGAAGGTGCTACACAGCTCTGGTATCTTCCATATCGGCCTCGCATTTCATATTTAAATGCCCATCTTTCTCTCTTCTCCTCATCGCATCATTTCTTGAATTTCATCAGAATTATTATCTTTCAAAGCGTTTATTTGCTCTGCATTTTGTACTGCGATTCACGGACCTGGTAAGTGCTCTGCCCCCTTCGTTACAAGGTCATAGATTTGTGATTTCTCTGTAATTTATGAAGAATGTCTTTTCAATTTAATGATCCTGGAAAAAGGAAATGAAATTTGATTGGATTGCAGAGTTGTGAGGCGTGAGAAGAGATGGATCCCCTGTTAAGCACCGTTCATCAATTGCTAGGTGTTCCCGATGAAATGGAGAAGCTTCTCAACAATCCTACGCGTACTTATGTTCGGGACACAAAGGCCATGGCTTCTACTCCTGTTGATGTCAAGGAGTATCCTAACTCCTATGTCTTCATAATCGACATGCCGGGCCTTAAAAACAAGGACATCAAGGTATTTTCCCTTTAAATCTTCAAAACCCTTGTTTTTTTGTGCGCGTGTAGTATAAAAAGGGCTGAAAACCCTCGCGTCTGAGACTAACGAAGCGGTTGCTGTGTGTTTGTGAGCAAGCAGGTTCAGGTTGAGGACGAGAATGTGCTGACAATCAGCGGCGAGCGAAAGAGGGAGGAGGAGCAGGATGTAAAATACACCCGAATGGAGCGCAGGGTCGGTAAATTTATGCGCAAATTTACTCTGCCAGATGACTCTAACACGGAGGGCATTTCTGCTACCTGTCACGATGGAGTGCTTAGTGTGACTGTTCTCAAGCTTCCTCCTCCCGAGCCCAAGAAACCCAAGACTATTGAAGTTAACATTGCCTAAGCTCCCTGTTTTCCCCTCTCTGTGCTGTATAACAGCCATATATAGAAATATTATGCCTGTGTTTGAGATGGAGTACATCCGAATATAATGCTTAGGATTTACTTGAGTTCTCGTCCCCGGATTTAACGAGATAGAACTCATTTTCTACGAAGGCTAAATTTTCGTCTGTTAGTGCACCTGTCTTTCTGCAATTGTTCTGTAATTGAAAAGCTTTTGATGCGATTTAAGAAAAATGTTAAATCATTACAGTGGAAGTTTAATTTTTTTGTCTGTCAGTGTACTTCTTTTTCCTGTAAATGTTCTGTAATTAAAATGTTTTTGGCGTAATTCGAGAAAATTTCGAAAGTTGAAGTTTGGGTTTTTTAAATGTCCTGCAATTCAAATGCTTTTGGTTCAATCCAACAAAATCTTTATGAAAGGCTAAATTTTAGTCTGTTACTGGATTTCGTCTTTCTGCAAGTGCTGTACTTTAAAATTTTTTGGTGAAGGTTGAAATTTTTTGGTCTTTCGTGCGATTTGTATTCCTGCAAATGATTTGCAATTGAAATTTTGTAGTCTTTCAACTCCAGAAAAATCCGAACTCATTATTGTGGAAGGCAAAATTTTGGTCTGTTAAAAGCAGAGTCTTCAATTGATCTGTACTATAAATGAATTTGATGCAATTCATGAAAAAACCAAAATCTTGAACAAAATTTGGTCTGTAAAAATACTTCTTATGGAAGTCGGGCATCAGAAATCTTTCGCCGAATGAGGCACCTCTTTGACGATTGAGAATTTAAAAAAAAAAAATCATTTCAATAATTTTATGTAGTTTTTAGTGGAACTTGAGAGCTAGCATTTATAAAAATCACATATGCACGAATCTAGGATGTTAAAATCCCAGATGATGCCCAACTCTAGGATTTTTTTTCCTTATATTGAAAGAAGCTGAAAATAATACCCAAAAAAGAAAAAAAAAACAGCCGAATTGAGGGTGTTGGGGCGCATTAATGAACGCATCCATAGAATTGTAGGCTTTGCAGCATCCTCGACACTTGGTTGATGTCGAATGGAAAGGATTCTTGGGGCATTCATTCATCTCCGAAGGGTGAGTGGGAAGAAAAGTCGGTTTACTCTAGTGATTTATTCTAATGGGGATCAAAGATCATACATAAAGAAATAAAGAAAATAAAAGGAACTGCAGGAAAAGATCATACAGACATTACAAATCCACTTCAGCAAAAAGATCATATATAAGAAAACTTTGGATCTGTCTAAAGATCATATATAAGAAAACTTTGGATCTGTCTAAACTAGCAACTTTCAATCTATCTCCAAAAAGAAGTTTAAAATGAAGAATGAATCATCGACTTCTAGACAGCATTAGCTCAGTTTCGACTTCTAGATTTGAGCACTTAGGATACTTATCTTTTTCGAAAATTGCATCTCCTTTTTATATTGAGTCTGAAATTTAGTCTCATATTTGGAAGGAGATTAAGATATATATTTTCTGGAATTTAGTGCCATAACCAATCTTTAAGGATATTACATTTCAAAGGTGTATAAATTTTCATAAAAAGTTGAACAAACATTAATGATTTAACAAAGGATATGAACACCTTATTATTTAAACAAAAAGTTTCATCAAAATCCCACAAATTCCTCAAACTAATCAAAGGTTATGAACACCTTATTATTTAAACAAAAAGTTTCACCAAAATCCCAAATTTCCTCAAACTATTGTACACCTTTTTTAAAGATAAGAGCTAGTGATTGCCCATGATACTCTACTAGTCTATTCTACCAAATGGAAGAAGTTCAAAAGTTACATGTTGGAACGAATCTTTTTTTCAATTCTGTCGAGGCTTTCAAATAGATTATAGTGGAAATGAGGTTCTAATATCGAGCCCACACCTTGTCACTTACTATTCATGGTCGCACTAGCAATGCGGTGACGAATTAGGATTTCTCACACCTTGTCACTTACTATTCATGGTCGCCACTAGCAATGTGGTGACGAATTAGGATTTCTCATTGCTTTTCTCTTTAGATCACTCTCATGATCCATTTAGTTACTAAATAGACCCCCTGTCTCTCATGATCCATTTAGTTACTAAATAGACCCCCTATTTTCCAGATAAGGTGATCCAATAAACCCAACCCACCTTTATATTTGGGGGTTGGATACAATGTAAGGAAGAGGTTGTTTTGGAACATTGTGTAGCATCCTAAAATTGCGACACTTGCAATTTCGACTGCATTTGGGTCTTCACGAAGGCAGCGCAATGTTGAACCTGAATGGAGACCCCGAAACCTGTTTGCGACACCAAAAACTACATATTTCTGCACCTTGACCTGATCCTTCCTTGCACCCTGCTGTCCCGGGAGGTGGGACCATGGCACCCAGCGCCCTGGTCCTTCAGGACCATTGCGCCTAGCGCCCTGGTCCTTCAGGACCATGGCGCCTAGCGCCCTAGTCCCTCAGGACCATGGCGCCCAACGCCCTGGTCCCTGGCCCTATTTTGGGCCCAGTCTCTTGTTGGGCATCAGGTCTTTAAGTTTGCAATTCGGAAAATAATGCTTCTAGGTCGGCCTAAGGTCGGAAAAATCAGTCTCCTAACCCTAAATGACAAGTATATAAACTACATTCCCTCTCCCCAAAGAGGGAGGAAAAACATATGCGAGCAAGAGGCGGAAGCGATATTCAAACATTCAAACATTCAAGCATTCAAGCATTCCTTCAAGCAATTGAGCATTCTAAGTCTCCATTCAAGGCTAAGTGTTGCATTCAAGACAAGGATTCAACCATTGAAGAGGAGATCACTTACAACCTATAACATACAACATCATTACACCTTTGCATGTAAGAATACAAACATTCTTACAACAAGGTATCAGTACTTGATTACATTACAAACATTTACATTTACAACATTCTCATTTCTTGCTTAATTCCAAAACCGGGGTTTGACCTAAAGGCAAACCCCTAATCCCTAACCCCCCAATCGTCATCTCTTTTCTGTGTGTAGGTTGCAGGTACGTGGCTGTAATTGAAGATCTGGAATCCTTGTGCAGAGACAAACAGATCCCCCTTCGTTTCGCGGATTTTTCAGAGGACCGTGTGCACTCCGGGCACCATCGTCCTGTCAACTTTCGCTCAAATTTGTAGAACAACATCGTCTCGACATTTTACTGCTAATTTCAGGTCCGTAGCTTCATCCCGTGTCTCTATCTCCATTTACAAGCAAATCTTTCCTACTTCACATGTACTCCTAGTTCAATCTTTCTATCTACATTCTTTACAAAAGAGGGTATCCTTGATGTCTCAACCCTAGAAACTCATTTAGAATTCAGTCTTGCATTGTGTGGGATTGGATCTTGTGAGTTTCAACCCCTCTTTTGAATGTAAAGTCCCCCCTAAGTGAAAACTGTCAATCCTAGTGACCTCCTTTCTCCTCGGAGTGGGGGAAACACCTGGGGTTCGATTTTCCACTTTACATTTTGGTGAACCCGATGTGAACATCCTAATTCTGATTATTCATGGTTAGATCTGAAAATTTTTGCTTCCTTAATTACATTTCCGTGTTTGATCTTTTGCAAATTTTAGAGGTTAATTGCATAAAAACCCTAAATTTTCTTTTTAGTAATTGAGCTTGTGAAATGTTTAATTGTTAATGCTTGTTTTAGATCTACCCTTCTATTGCAAATTGTCAATTCATATTTGTACTTTAATTCTGAAAATTAAGTGGTTAAGTGTCAAAACCCTAATTTTTAAAACCCTCTTGATTCAACCTTTGACCGATGATTTCACTGATCAAAACACCTCCAAATCGGCTGTAACTTTAGATTCCGCAACAAAATCATAATATCTTTCATCCCTGAAAATTTTGAAAAAAGTTGCGAGGACCGTGTGCACCCCGAGCGCCATTGTTCCCGACATTTTTTCTGAAATTTTGGGAGCTAGATCTTACTGTATTTTTCTGCTAAAATCCAGAATCTTGGCTGATTTCATCATTTCTAACACTTTCAAAATTAAAGTCAAAGTTGGTCTAGTGATTGCCTGGATTAAGGCTTCTAATCATTCAAAAATTGTTGAAATTAAAATTCATGTCAAAATTGTGCTTCTTACTATCCTAAATCTGAAAATTGTGTTGACATTCATTCGAAATTTCAGTGCTGTATTCAAATTTTTGCAGTTTATGACTTTTGAAATTAAATGTTTAATTGCAACAACCTTGATTTCCACTTTCAAAATTGAATTTTGCATGAAATTGAGTCAACTTTTAAATTTCAAAACCTGCATTGCTTTTAGTATTCCCTCTAAAATCATAAAATTCAAAATTTCAGTTTCCCTCTCTTTTTCAAAATTCAAATTTTGCATTTTTCAACAATCTTGGTAGGGTTCAATTTTGAGATTGCAACTTTAATTTGGCCTATCTACAGATCGTAAAATCACTCAATTTTTTTAAATTAGCTTTAAAATCATCATAACTTTCATCCCTGAAAATTTCGAAAAAAGTTGCGAGGACCGTGTGCAGTCCGTTCGCCACTGTCCCTAACATTTTTTTCGAAATTTCGGGAGATTGTCCTGATTGTATTTAACAGCTTAAATCTAGGAAATTGGCTGATTTTATTGAAATTTGCTACCTCTAAAATTCAAAATCTTCTCTCTCTCTCCCTAGTGCATGAGTTTTACAACAATAAGCCCTACTTACACTATTCCCGTTAGACGAAGCCTTAGAATTAAGTCTTACCAAGGTTTAATTACTGAGGAGATGGAACCTAATTTGAATGGCCTTTTTAACGAGGACACGAGTAATTCCTCTAATCCTCTTAATGATGAAGAAGCTCTCCATGAGGTTTCTGTAGAACAACTTTCGAAATTGGATAACCAATTTGATGATTTTCGACAATGGATGTCTCAAGAATACCCCGATAGTCAAGCTCTTCCCTTAATTGAGGGTCTAAAATGTATGGTTCAAAATGATAAGAATGGAATTGATATTTTGCGTAGTATTGCACACATTGTGGATTCGAATGTGATGCCTATGAAGAGTTGTGCTGAAACTTTGGGTTATACACAACCTCCTACTCAAGTCAATCATTCTATCCCTTTGACAACTTCTATTGCTAGTATACCTACTTTTACATCAAACATAATGACTACTTCAATACAAGACATTCCACCTATGATAACCAGTCATGGGGGCAATCCTTCTTCAATTAACCCTCTTCCTTCATTCAATCCAACTTCTTCATTCATTCCTTCAATGAGTGTCCCTATTACATCTCCACAAATGAACCTGGCGCAAGGGGGCAATTCATTTAACCATTCCATTCCTCCTTGTAGTGTTCCTCCTTTCGAATCATCTCCTATGACTAACTATCATAGTGTCCCGCCACCTTACTCTCAATCAATACCTTCTTTCAATAACATAATACCTCCATCACAATCTAACACGTCTAATATGAATTCTTCGACTGAA
The DNA here is from genome assembly GCF_030272615.1 of Cryptomeria japonica. Classification (NCBI taxonomy): domain Eukaryota; kingdom Viridiplantae; phylum Streptophyta; class Pinopsida; order Cupressales; family Cupressaceae; genus Cryptomeria; species Cryptomeria japonica. Next base: position 397,818,171 of record NC_081410.1, read on the forward strand.
GCGACCATTAACAATCTTGCACAAACTGTCTCTTCTTTACAGCAACAAATTGCCTCTATGAATCAATCTAAGTTTAGTGTGCCCACATTTGATGTTGCGAGCCCACTTTCTCTTGACATTGTTCGAGCTATTCCCCCTAAGCATATTGAAATCCCGTAGTTGGAGCTTTATAATGGTAAAGGTGATCCTCTAACACATGTTAAGACCTTTCAAACAATATGTACTGATTTTGCTCATGACCAAAGGTTGCTCGCAAAATTGTTTACTAGAACATTAAGAGACAAGGCTCTACAATGGCCTTGCTCGTTGCCTTCCTATTCTATTACTTCTTTCCAACAACTTGCAAATGCTTTTATTCAACAATTTCAAAACAATATAAGTCCTAAAGTTACTTTGATTGATTTAATGCATTGTAAACAAGGTGTTAAAGAAAAAGTGACTGATTTCATTGGTAGATATAAGCATTTGTATGCTCAAATTTCTTTTCCAGTACCTAACAATGATATTAAAAGAATCTTTATTTCTAATTTACAAAAAGATATTAGAGAAAAACTTCTGTTTTCTGAGTTTACTTCTTTCCAATAGTTGTGTGCAACTCTTCACAATTATCAACTGACTGTGAGTCAAATGGAACAAGCAAATCCTGTGGCTCCGAGTGATAAGGGTGATAGTAGTCAACAACCATTTGGGAAGTTTAAACCGAACAGAGAGTCCATTAAATTCAATGAAAACATCATCAACAACAATGTGAATGCAGCATCAGGTGTGCCTCCTATTTCTAAGTTTTTCCAGAAAGAAAGAAAGTTTACTCCTTTGAATGAATCATTGCATAGTATTATGAATAAGTTATTGGAACAAAATGTGCTTACTCTCCCTCCTATAAAGCAAATAGATCCTGTAAAGATTAATTCACCCTATTTTGATAACAAATCTTTTTGTCAATTTCATCGTCAACCTGGGCATGATACTGAAAAATGTTTTGCTTTAAAGGGTAAAATTCAACATTTGATTGATAATAATACTATCTCTATTTTAGGTGTGAATGATAAAGGCAACACATCTATAGCTCCTCCTAACCAAAATCTTAAGATTTTTACTGATCCATTACCTTCTCATACCTCTAATGTGATTGAGACTAATGATTCCTCTTTCTCACCTGATAGTCTTGTGTCTATGACTCCGAATGTGATTAACTTTGTGGAACAACAGAAAATCCCTAAAGAACCTTCCATCACATTTGATTCCAGTGAAACTATCAGGGCACCTGATGGTCCTTTATATATAGTTGCAAAAGTCAAGAATACACCTTGCCGTGGAGTGCTTATTGATCCTTCTTGTATGGTTAATGTCATTATTGAAGAATTTCTTTTTACTTTGCAATTGAATCAAGTGATCTATGACAAAACAAATGTGGTTGTGAAATTATTTGATGCATTTTCTTCTCCTGCAATTGGTTCTATTACATTACCTATTGAGGTCCATAACAAAGCCCTTGATGTGAGCTTTTCTATTATTCCATCGTCCGAACAATTTCGTGTGAAGCTAGGCTATCCTTGGCTATCTTCCATGAAAGCTATTGCTTCTCCTATTCACAAGTGTTTGAAATTTCCCCATAATGGTGAAGTTGTTACTGTCAATCATAGTCTCTTTAAACTAGCTGAAAGAACTTCTAGCGTTCCTATTGATTATTTTTGGCCTAAACAATTCCAATCTCTTCCACCGTGAAGCGATCATCTTTTCAAATCTTATCAAAAGTGGAAAAAAGATATGATCCTATCTCTGAGTGAACCTAGAACACCCAAACTTGATATTCCTATCGTTCTTGAAAAGGAAGTTCTTCCTTTGAAAGATAAAACTAATGTCTTTCCTCAAGAAGACTCCCAACCCATCCCTATGGATGTGACTATGTCTATGCCTAATAAACTTTATAAAGGTAGACCTATACCTCCTCGTCATGATGGACTTGGTCTCCTTCCTAAACCAGATATTCCTCCTTTATATGGAGCAGTTCCTCCTCCTTCCTCTTATAGAGAGAAGAGACCTTCCTCTTCTCCTATTATCCAACCTAAGAGATCACAACCCAAACACACAAGTGATAAGGATGAGAATATTCCTCCTCCTCAATCTTCTCAACTTCCTACTAAGACTAGACGAAATCGTTCTGCACGTGAACGCCGACGAAAGCGTCATCTTAGAGCTTGTGCAACTGCTTCTCAAAACTTTGCAATCCCCCAAAACACCTTCAGCTAGTATTATTCCATTTTCTCCTTAGCCGAAAATTGAGCCAAAATCTCCTAAACATAAGATACATGATGATCTTGATCCTGTGCGAGTTAAAGATCCTATTTTTATAAATCTTGATGATGATATAGATGAAAATGCTATTCATGATGAAAATGTTACTTCTTTTGCTTCTGATAGTGAATATGAATATGTTGATGTTGATAACCATTTATCTAACGAATTTTCTAAAGCACTTATCCTAGCTCCTAGACAAGAACAACGTGGCTTGGAACATGAACATAGCCCTTGTTTGGATCTTGTGATAGCTCCATCTGCTGTGTTGGATGTTCCTCTTCTAGCGTGTTTCCTGCCTTCCCGAAATATTGATCAGCAAGATCGGGGGGTGGATGATGTGCTAGACTAGTTCATTAGCATGGCAGACTCTCTCCTCCTCTCTTGATCTCTTTTGTTACTTCTTCTATGTGTTATTCTCATTCTTCTATTTGTTGTCCTTAGTGTTGTCTACTTGAGGATGATGCAAAGCATTGAGATCTCTCTTGGTCTCTCCCATGTTGACTCAAAAGACACATGTGTTCCCTTCTTCTAGGTGACCTTCCTTGATTGGGGAATGAAGAACAATTATGCATACATACATATGATATACATGAATTATTATAATAGCATACTGACCCCAAGGAAAGCGAAGTCACCTCGTGCTTTGTGTTTTGTGTCTATTATCCTTGGGCTTATCTCACACTTGGGGGCTAAATCCTTGTGATAACGTGCTCCTTTCCCTTCTCATTTCCTATATGTATCACTACCTTAAAGCAATCACCCCCGATGAGGCGTGTGCGATCGCTTTAACGTAGGGGGGCATACACCCCGTTCATATCTCTTCAAGATACTTGAAAATTTCTTGGCAAACTTAGCTTTGCCTTGAAAATTTTTGGTATTTTTCTTGCATGACTCATAGTGAGGGAACCTTACTACTGAAAATCATGGTTCTCCCTCATGATCTTCCCTTTTACTTTGTCAATCGAAGTCGTAAGATCCTTAGTCCACTGGGGGCTTGGTGTATCTTGCCTCCTTGACGTGGTGAAAGTCTTTCAATGTTGTTTCCTTGTACTTTACCAGAAGTATGGGCATACGCTTATACTCCCGCTAAAGTGGGGGCTAAATGTAGCGTCCTAAAATTGCGACACTTGCAATTTTGACTGCATTTGGGTCTTCACGATGGCGGCGCAACGTTGAACCTGAATGGAGACCCCGAAACCTGTTTGCGACACCAAAAACTGCATATTTCTGCACCTTGGCCTCATCCTTCCTTGCACCCTGTTGTCCCGGGAGGTGGGACCATGGCGCCCAGAGCCCTGGTCCCTGGCCCTATTTTGGGCCCGGTCTCTTGTTGGGCATTGGGTCTTTAAGTTTGCAATTCAGAAAATAATGCTTCTAGGTCAGCCTAAGGTCGGAAAAATAAGTCTCCTAACCCTAATTGACAAGTATATAAACTACATTCCCTCTCCCAAAAGAGGGAGGAAAAACATATGCGAGCAAGAGGCGGAAGCGATATTCAAACATTCAAACATTCAAGCATTCAATCATTCCTTCAAGCAATTGAGCATTCTAAGTCTCCATTCAAGGCTAAGTGTTGCATTCAAGACAAGGATTCAACCATTGAAGAGGAGATCACTTACAACCTATAACATACAACATCATTACACCTTCGCATGTAAGAATACAAACATTCTTACAACAAGGTATCAGTACTTGATTACATTACAAACATTTACATTTACAACATTCTCATTTCTTGGTTAATTCCAAAACTGGGGTTTGACCTAAAGGCAAACCCCTAATCCCTAACCCCCCAATCGTCCTCTCTTTTCTGTGCGTAGGTTGCAGGTACGCGACTATAATTGAAGATCTGGAATCCTTGTGCAGAGACGAACAGATCCCCCTTCGTTTCACAGATTTTTCGGAGGACCGTGTGCACTCCGGGCACCATCGTCCCATCAACTTTCGCTCAAATTTGCAGAACAACATTGTCTCGACATTTTACTGCTAATTTCAGGTCCGTAGCTTCATCCTGTGTCTCTATCTCCATTTACAAGTGAATCTTTCCTACTTCACATGTACTCCTAGTTCAATCTTTCTATCTACATTCTTTACAAAAGAGGGTATCCTTGATGTCTCAAACCTTGAAACTCATTTAGAATTCAATCTTGCATTGTGTGGGATTGGACCTTGTGAGTTTCAACCCCTCTTTTGAATGTAAAGTCCCCCCTAAGTGAAAACCGTCAATCCTAGTGACCTCCTTTCTCCTCGGAGTGGGGGAAACACCTGGGGTTCGATTTTCCGCTTTACACATTGTTTACCCTCTCAATTTTTCCACAAGAATTGACACATGATTTTGTTTATATTCTCATTTTTTTTTTCAAGGCATCTAACATGATGAGTAATAAACATGAAAGAAAATTGTTTTGCAAGTAAACAATTTGTTGTTTTAGCTTAGTTAAAAATCAATTCACATATCAAATAAACAAACTCCCAATACACCATGTCTATGTTTAATTTGTTTCCATTGCTTAGGAATTCAATGAGGAATTGGATCAGAATGTATCAACAAGAATTTAGTTCTATTGTGAGGTAATTTTGGTCACAATATAGAACAATATAAATTAAGAACCTCCAAAACATTATTGATTCTAGATTTAGAATTTTGAATGAAAAACAAATCGTCATCAACAAAATGTGAATTCACACAACTGCATTGTTGGTAATAGGAATGTCTTTAATCAAATTCATTAGGCTATACTTTTGTACAATATATCCCAAAGCATCAACTACTAAAACACATAGAAAAAGTGATAAAGGCCAACCTTGCATAATATAATGCTGCAAAAAAAATGGTTTACTCAATGAGTTATTGATCATCAAATGAGCATTAGTATCTTTAAATAGCATTTGAACATGCTTGCACAAATTTGGTCCAAACCCCAGATATTGCAACATTTTGATGATAAAACTCCATTTCATTTTATCATAAGCTTTGTCAAAGTCTAATTTAATGCATCCTGCCTTGATTATTGTGCCCATTCACTAGTCCTACAAGCCAAAATTAGGTTATCCAAAATATATCTTCCACCAAGAAACCCAGTTTGTTTAGGCCTAACTATTCCCTTAGCCCAAGGTTTAATCCTTGTAGCTAAGGCTTTGACAATTATTTTGTATGAAGTATTCAAGAGTGTAATCGAATGCCATCGAAAAAAAGAATCTACATTTTTCCCTTTAGGATACTTATGCATCTATTAAATGCAATTTTTTTTTGTGTTGACCAATCATATTACCGAATTTAAAAAAATTGTTTGCTTTTCAATAGTTTTAATATTTATTCATATTTTAATAATTTAAATAAAACTATTTAATTCTATTTCTATTGGCTTATACAAGTAACAATCATTGCATATTTTATTTTATTTTATGTTTTGAAGTAAATATTTATTTTTTCTATAGTTTCAAGGAAGTCTCTAGAAATCTAACCTTTCATAAATACAAAAGCAGAGAAATCCAATTAGATCCAACCACTTGTTTTACCAATTTATAGAAATCTAGAAAAATCTTATTCCATTGAAGACAAAATCAGATGCAACCACAAAATCTTATTCCATTGAAGATAGAATCAGATGCAACCACTTGTTTTAATAATGTTTTAATATTCTGGAAAAATCATTCCATTGAATATGAAATAACAAAGAGTGCACAATCTAGAAAGTGGAACCAATAAAAAACACGGCAAAAAACACAATGGGTGCAGACGACATAGCAAGGTATTGTAGAGTTCTTGAAGACTTATTTTTACAAATTTTCACTTCATATTTCCTACAGAGTTCTTGAAGACTTATTTTTACAAATTTTCACTTCACATTTCCTCACAACTGGATGTAGACTAGTCCTATTCATAACATTTTGATGATAAAACTCCATTTCATTTTATCATAAGTTTACTCTAAATAGGCATATCAAGAGAGACACTATAAGCACAATAAAACATTTAACAATAAAAGCAAATGCAACAAGGAATCTCCAAATGACTTCCACCATGCTTGTAGCTCTTCCTCCCTTGTTCCTCTCCTCTCCAAGTTTCCAAATGAGTGTAGCTCTCAGCAGCTTTTTGCACTATGGATGTCTTATGGAGATTTAAGATTGAAATATTTTAAACTATGCTATGGAAGTGTAAAACAAACTAATCTGAGATGCTATGAAATAAACCAAGATTTATTTTAGTCCAAAATGACAATGTATTAGTGAATTATGCTAAAATGCTCTCCTCTAAAATTGGCTATAAGTTAAATTCATACAAGTTTTCATGATTATAGATGTGCTTGAGGATTGAGGATGAGAAAATGAGGAATGCGAGCTCTATTTAAAGGTAAAATAGAGTAAAGGATGGTTGAGATCGAATAATCTCAACAAGGGTCAGGATTGAAGGGTTTTAGATCCTTGTGAGGGCTTTCAACCCAATCCCAGGATGACAAATGTCCACATGAGATGGGTTGAGGGGAGAGGGAAGAAGAATTAAATGCTTGACATGACTTGAGGGTTAACTTGGGAGGTAAGGTTAATGTTGAGATAAGTGAATAAATTCATTATTCAAAGAATAATGCCTTTATCCAATGGATAAACTCTTGTGCAAGAGTTAGTGAGGATAACCATGGTCAAAGCAATAAATTCTTGAAGAGACCCATGGGTTGAATGAGATTTGAGTTTAGAGGTAAAGTCTCTAACCATGGGAGCAAGTGGATCTAACCATAAATGGTTATGTAAGAGCCATTAGTGGTTTGGAAGACTTTAGAGGTTAAATTGTTGAACACATAAAGCATTAAATGCTTTTCAAAGACTTTGGAGTCTTTGAGAAGTGACTTCAAGTTGCTTAGGAATGTGACAACAATTAGGGGATGGATTAGGCTAATTAGGAAGGGGTTAGAAGAGTCTAGAAGGGGTTTATAATTGCAAGTGGGTTTGGTGGGTGAGGGAAAATAGGATTTTTATTAAAATAAAATTCATTTATTTCAACAAATAGGTGCAATTTGCAGTTTTAGGAGAATGCAAGTAGGGGGATTTAATGATTTAAATAAATGTTTTAATTATTTATTTAAAAGAGGAAAGGAGATTAAATTAAATAAATAGAATTTATTCATTTAATTGATTGTGAATTTGGTTTAATGAATTAATTTAAATAAATTGAATAATTTATTTAATTAATAGGAGAATGGTTGAGGATGAATTAATTAAATGTTGGCTAGTGGATTTTTAACCAAATAAATAGTAAATATTCATTTAATTAAAATGGACAGATTTATGTGACTATAATTTTTTAAAATAAATTTTGAATCAATTGGGTTTTATGTTTTAGTTAGAGGTTTGTTGAGGGTTAAAATATTGAGTTCAATATGAAGTTTTCAATAGTGACAATTTGTGATTAAAGTTATATATGTTTAAATGAGTTTTATGGTATATATTTTAGCACTTTTGAATATGTTTGCAGTGTTTAAAGCATGTGATTGGCGATAATTTAACTTTTTTACAAGATATTGCATGATTAAATTTTACATAAATTTGGTTTCATAAAAAAAACATACTTGAAGTTTTGTTCTTTGCTAATTGATGTCATTTTGTTTAAAATCTTTGAATAATTGTTATCATTTTGTTTATTTCTTTGAAGGTACACTTGAACTATTGTCATTATTTGTCTTTTACAAAATGTTACATGATTCATCTTTTACAAATTTGATTTTCATAAAATATATGTACTTGAAATTTAGTGTTTTCTCAAAATTTGAGAGTTTCTTTAATCTGATTTTATTTATAGCCCTTAAAAAAAGTTTGCATAATTTTATTTTATTTAGTCTTTAATAATAATTTACACAAAATATTTGAAAGTTTTCTTAATTTAATTTTACTGGAGATTATTTTTTAAAAACAAATTCACTAGTTTTATCATACCTTTATTTTGTAGTATTTATATATTTGCATATCTTATTTTATTAACATTCTTTCAATTTTGTTGGATGTACACTTTTTTTATATGCAACATTTTCAATGACATTAAATATATCTAAAATTCTTTTTGGAAAAATATTTATCATGAAAAAGATCCAATTTTTTAATATTCAACATTTTCAATAAAAGATATATTTAGAAAAGTTTTTTCCCAAATAAAATCTATCATGTAAAATATCTGAATTTGGATTAATCTTCAAATTAGATAATATCAATATAAAAATGTTTATCTTTACATCATATTAATTATATTTGCATGAGAAAAATTACAATTTATGGTTTCTAAATTAGCAGCGAAAACTTTAGTGGCAAATATTTTGCCAATTGGTGAATATTTTGTATTGGCCATTTCAAAATTGACGAATAAGTTGGATTGAAAGTGGTGGCCAGATTACCCCGACTTTATCCATTTTCAATCAAATGCATTTCAATTCGCCTTCAATTTTATTAATTATTTGTAACGATTTAAAGTTTATGCCAATAGAGTCTACATTTTCACAACAGTCTATTTAATATTTTTGCTTGCAATTTTAGAAGTGTGCCTTAATTTACTGCCATATTCGCCAATAGCCATCAATAGTTCAATTTACATGAGGACCCCATTCGCCTAGCATTTTTGGAAGCGAGTCTTAATTCTCTGCAATATTCGCCAATACCATTATCATTCAATGTTGTGGGAGGATTGATTTCACTAATTCTATTATAAGTCCATTCCAATCGACGGTCCATAATCGCCTAGTAAATTATAATGTATGTGTTTTTTCGAGACTTGATTCGCCCTACATTTTTATAAGATGTGTTAGAATTATGTCATAACCCTCTTTTTGGACCTTGATATGACTTGCTACTACTACTACTATTATTATTATTATTATTATTATTACTACTACTACTATTGTAATATTAATTTTATGATTAATGTTAGATAGAAAAGAAATGAGGTTGAAGTTTTCAAACAAAAAAGAATTTAAGTGGCGACACATACATGAGGTCATAATTTATTTGAAAATTACTTATTTTCTCAATATCCTAATTGAGCACATGGTGTAGGAGAAATTAGAAGACTCTAGAAAAGAAATTTTAAATTCAAAATATTAGGGAACACATATTATATTTAGCAAATATATGACATGGGAGTTACAAAATTATTCTATGATAAGAATAATTCTATTCATTACATTTTTATGACAAAGGAGTTACAAAATGCATTTTGATAAAATGGAGGAGAATTCAAATTTGAATTTTTGCATGGTCAAATGTAACCCCCACTATGACAACAATCATTTTTGCATGAAATTAGTTTAGAAATTGTTTATTTTCTCAATATGTTATTTAGCACATGTTGTAGGAGGAAATGAGAAGGTTCTAGAAGAGAATTTCAAATTCAATTTTTGCATGTAACCCCCACTATGACAATTAATCATTTTACATAAAATTATTTTGGGAAAATAATATGGAAATCAATTAATTTTTTTTGTAGTGGGAAAATGACTCTCTTTTCTCTATATTGAGTTCTAGATTTTCGAAAAATGGGAGTTCATTGTTTTTGGATGATAAAGTAGTCTTAAAATTCTTATAAATTTAATTTCAATATCATGTTAGTTGTAGGAAAAATTTTGTAGATGTGTTGCAGGATTTTAGAGAAGATCATTAGCAGGCTTCAAGGAGGAATTGAAGGAGGTCAGCAAGGTTCTTCGTTCGAATCCAAGTTCCCCTCTTGCATATTCATTGCTTGCTTTTTCTTTTCAAAGAAAATCTTCTTCTTGTCTCTTACATAATTTTGTAGATAAGAAATTTTTATTTTTTTCCAAAAGAAATCTATTTTATCTATTTCAAATTTTTGCAAGGAAATCTTTTTCTGTTTTTGTTGATGGATTTAATCAAATGCATGTGACAAAATTTATTTTCTATCAAAAAAATAAAAAATAAAAAAATTTCTTTTTTATTCTGCATGTAGGAAATAAATTGGTTAATAGATTTCTTTCAAAATATGCATATACAAATTCAAATATATATATATAAACACATATATCAAATTTATTTAAAATCATATTAAATTTATGTTCTAAATTTGTTTGTAGATTTAAGTTTACTTTTTTTTGACATTTTAGTTTATTTATTTAAGATTAAATAAATATAATTTATTATATTATTAAAATATTTTGAGTTAATTAATAATTATTTTAAAAATATATATATTTTGAGTTAAGAATTGTTTTATTATAATTGAATTATACTTTAGAGTTTGTAATTGAACTTTATATGTTATTCAAATAATTGAAAAAATTATTTATATTCTAAGTTGTTTAAGTAATTGAAATTTATTTGTAAAATTAAAATAAGTATTTTAAATTTATTTTTTAATTTTTTAATTTTAATTTAAAATTAAAAATATTTTAGAATATTGAAAGTTATTTTCAAAGATTAAAATTAATAAGCTGGTAGTTCTTTGAAATTTAATTATGCACTTGGTTATAGTAGGAGCATAAACATAACATAAACCAATTATTCATCCATTGATAAACAATAGAATCCACACACAACTGTTTGATGGTTCCTCCCCTTTATCAATGATAAAATTATTGATCCAAGAGGCTACACTAATAACAAACCCCCTTCCTTCCATATGCGATGTATGGAGAAAAAAATAACCTCTCCAAGCGTTGAATAGAGAAGAAACAAGGTGGGTACCACTAAGCTTTACTTCTTGCACAAAGACAATATCAGGTTTCCATTTATTTATAGCCTCCCTAACCTCATATTTTCAATGGGGAAGTGACAACCTCATGTTTTCTTGATGAAGTGAGATTCTTTCTTTTCTTAAAATAATGGTACAGGTGGGCTAAAATAGTTTCAAATTTAAAATGTGATTTGGATGGTTTTTTAGTTTAATATTTGAAATAAAAATGGTAGTCAAAGCTCAATAATCGGGAGGATTTGGGGATTAAGGACCCTATTACCACACTCTCTTTATTTCTAGAAAGGGATCTTTGAATTTGTTGGAATTTATGTTGTAGTTATATTTATTTTTGATGCTCTGCAAATGAAGGATGTTAGAAAAACCTGTGGTGAGGCAACACACACATGAAAAACACAAGAAACAAAGAGTTAGTGTTAGTCAACCAAAGTTTACTCTAAACAAGCATATCAATAGAGACACTATAAGCACGATAAAACATTTAACAATAAAAGCAAATGCAACAAGGAATCTCCAAATGACTTCCACCATGCTTGTAGCTCTTCCTCCCTTGTTCCTCTCCTCTCCAAGTTTCCAAATGAGTGTAGCTCTCAGCAACTTTTTGCACTATGGATGTCTTATGGAGATTTAAGATTGAAATATTTTAAACTATGGTATGGAAGTGTAAAACAAACTAATCTGAGATGCTATGAAATAAACCAAGATTTATTTTAGTCCAAAATGACAATATATTAGTGAATTATGCTAAAATGCTCTTCTCTAAAATTGGCTATAAGTTAAATTCATACAAGTTTTCATGATTATAGATGTGCTTGAGGATTGAGGATGAGAAAATGAGGAATGCGAGCTCTATTTAAAGGTAAAATAGAGCAATGGATGGTTGAGATCGAGTAATCTCAACAAGGGTCGGAATTGAAGGGTTTTAGATCCTTGTGAGGGCTTTCAACCCAATCCCAGGATGACAAATGTCCACATGAGATGGGTTGAGGGGAGAGGGAAGAAGAATTAAATGCTTGACATGACTTGAGGGTTAACTTGGGAGGTAAGGTTAATGTTGAGTTGAGTGAATAAATTCATTATTCAAAGAATAATGCCTTTATCCAATGGATAAACTCTTGTGCAAGAGTTAGTGAGGATAACCATGGTCAAAGCAATAAATTCTTGAAGAGACCCATGGGTTGAATGAGAGTTGAGTTTAGAGGTAAAGTCTCTAACCATGGGAGCAAGTGGATCTAACCATAAATGGTTATGTAAGAGCCATTAACGGTCATGTAAGAGCCATTAGTGGTTTGGAAAACTTTAGAGGTTAAATTGTTGAACACATAAAGCATTAAATGCTTTTCAAAGACTTTGGAGTCTTTGAGAAGTGACTTCAAGTTGCTTAGGAATATGACAACAATTAGGGGATGGATTAGGCTAATTAGGAAGGGGTTAAAAGAGTCTAGAAGGGGTTTATAATTGCAAGTGGGTTTGGTGGGTGAGGGAAAATAGGTTTTTTATTAAAATAAAATTCATTTATTTCAAAAAATAGGTGCAATTTGCATTTTTAGGAGAATGCAAGTAGGGGGATTTAATGATTTAAATAAATGTTTTAATTATTTATTTAAAAGAGGAAAGGAGATTAAATTAAATAAATAGAATTTATTCATTTAATTGATTGTGAATTTGGTTTAATGAATTAATTTAAATAAATTGAATAATTTATTTAATTAATAGGAGAATGGTTGAGGATGAATTAATTAAATGTTAATTTAATTAACTGTTGGCTAGTGGATTTTTAATCAAATAAATAGTAAATATTCATTTAATTAAAATGGACAAATTTATGTGACTATAATTTTTTAAAATAAATTTTGAATCAATTGGGATTTATGTTTTAGTTAGAGGTTTGTTGAGGGTTAAAATATGGAGTTCAATATGAAGTTTTCGATAGAGACAATTTGTGGTTAAAGTTATATATGTTTAAATGAGTTTTATGGTATATATTTTTGCACTTTTGAATATGTTTGCAGTGTTTAAAGCATGTGATTGGCGATAATTTAACTTTTTTATAAGATATTGCATAATTCAATTTTACATAAATTTGGTTTCATAAAAAAAAAACACTTGAAGTTTTGTTCTTTGCTAATTGATGTCATTTTGTTTAAAATCTTTGAATAATTGTGATCATTTTGTTTATTTCTTTGAAGGTACACTTGAACTATTGTCATTATTTGTCTTTTACAAAATGTTACATGATTCATCTTTTACAAATTTGATTTTCATAAAATATATGTACTTGAAATTTAGTGTTTTCTCAAAATTTGAGAGTTTCTTTAATCTGATTTTATTTATAGCCCTTCAAAAAAGTTTGCATAATTTTATTTTATTTAGTCCTTAATAATAATTTACACAAAATATTTGAAAGTTTTCTTAATTTAATTTTACTGGAGATTATTTTTTTAAAACAAATTCACTCGTTGTATCATACCTTTATTTTGTAGTATTTATATATTTGCATATCTTATTTTATTAACGTTCTTTCAATTTTGTTGGATGTACACTTTTTTTATATGCAACATTTTCAATGACATAAAATATATCTAAAATTCTTTTTGGAAAAATATTTATCATGAAAAAGATCCAATTTTTTAATATTCAACATTTTCAATAAAAGATATATTTAGAAAAGTTTTTTCCCAAATAAAATCTATCATGTAAAATATCTGAATTTGGATTAATCTTCAAATTAGATAATATCAATATAAAAATGTTTATCTTTACATCATATTAATTATATTTGCATGAGAAAAATTACAATTTATGGTATCTAAATTAGCAACAAAAACTTTAGTGGCAAATATTTTGCCAATTGGTGAATATTTTGTATTGGCCATTTCAAAATTGACGAATAAGTTGGATTGAATGGGGTGGCTAGATTACCCCGACTTTATCCATTTTCAATCAAATGCATTTCAATTCGCCTTCAATTTTATTAATTATTTGTAACGATTTAAAGTTTTTGCCAATAGAGTCTACATTTTCACAACAGTCTATTTAATATTTTTGCCTGCAATTTTAGAAGTGTGCCTTAATTTACTGCCATATTCGCCAATAGCCATCAATAGTTCAATTTACATGAGGACCCCATTCGCCTAGCATTTTTGGAAGCGAGTCTTAATTCTCCGCAATATTTGCCAATACCATTATCATTCAATGTTGTGGGAGGATTGATTTCACTAATTCTATTATAAGTCCATCCCAATCAACGGTCCATAATCGCCTAGTAAATTATAATGTATATGTTTTTTCGAGGCTTGATTCGCCCTACATTTCTATAAGATGTGTTATAATTATGTCATAACCCTCTTTTTGGACCTTGATATGACTTGCTACTACTACTACTACTACTATTATTATTATAATAATAATAATAATAATAATAATAATAATAATAATAATAATTATTATTATTATAATAATAATAATAATTATTATTATTATAATAATAATAATAATTATTATTATAATAATAATAATAATTATTATTATAATAATAATAATAATAATTATTATTATTATTACTACTACTATTGTAATATTAATTTTATGATTAATGTTAGATAGAAAAGAAATGAGGTTGAAGTTTTTAAATAAAAAAGAATTTAAGTGGCGAGACATACATGAGGTCATAATTTATTTGAAAATTACTTATTTTCTCAATATCCTAATTGAGCACATGGTGTAGGAGAAACTAGAAGACTCTAGAAAAGAAATTTTAAATTCAAAATATTAGGGAACACATATTATATTTAGCAAATATATGACATGGGAGTTACAAAATTATTCTATGACAAGAATAATTCTATTCATGACATTTTTATGACAAAGGAGTTACAAAATGCATTTTGATAAAATGGAGGAGGATTCAAATTTGAATTTTTGCATGGTCAAATGTAACCCCCACTATGACAACAATCATTTTTGCATGAAATTAGTTTAGAAATTGTTTATTTTCTCAATATGTTATTTAGCACATGTTGTAAGAAGAGAATTTCAAATTCAATTTTTGCATGTAACCCCCACTATGACAATTAATCATTTTACATAAAATTATTTTGGGAAAAGAATATGGAAATCAATTAATTTTTTTTGTAGTGGGAAAATGACTCTCTTTTCTCTATATTGAGTTCTAGATTTTCAAAAAATGGGAGTTCATTGTTTTTGGATGATAAAGTAGTCTTAAAATTCTTATAAATTTAATTTCAATATCATGTTAGTTGTAGGAGAAATTTTGTAGATGTGTTGTAGGATTTTAGAGAAGATCATTAGCAGGCTTCAAGGAGGAATTGAAGGAGGTCAACAAGGTTCTTCGTTCGAATCCAAGTTCCTCTCTTGCATATTCATTGCTTGCTTTTTCTTTTAAAAGAAAATCTTCTTCTTGTCTCTTACATAATTTTGTAGATAAGAAATTTTTTATTTTTTTCCAAAAGAAATCTATTTTATCTATTTCAGATTTTTGCAAGGAAATCTTTTTTTGTTTTTGTTGATGGATTTAATCAAATGCATGTGACAAAATTTATTTTCTATCAAAAAAAAAAAATATCTGCATGTAGGAAATAAATTGGTTAATAGATTTCTTTCAAAATATGCATATACAAATTCAAATATATATATATATATATATATATAAACACATATATCAAATTTATTTAAAATCATATTAAATTTATGTTCTAAATTTGTTTGTAGATTTACGTTTACTTTTTTTTGACATTTTAGTTTATTTATTTAAGATTAAATAAATATAATTTATTATATTATTAAAATATTTTGAGTTAATTATTAATTATTTAAAAAATATATATATATTTTGAGTTAAGAATTGTTTTATTATAATTGAATTATACTTTAGAGTTTGTAATTGAACTTTATATGTTATTCAAATAATTGAAAAAATTATTTATATTCTAAGTTGTTTAAGTAATTGAAATTTATTTGTAAAATTAAAATAAGTATTTTAAATTTATTTTTTAATATTTTAATTTTTTAATTTTAATTTAAAATTAAAAATATTTTAGAATATTGAAAGTTATTTTCAAAGATTAAAATTAATAAGCTGGTAGTTCTTTGAAATTTAATTATGCACTTGGTGATTAAAAAAATTATTTAGGATTAGTTTATAATTATAAATTTTAATAGTTGAAAATTAATCGAATTTAGTGAGAAATAGATTTATTTAATGATGACTATTTAATGAAAAATGATTTTATTTTTTTGAGATCTATTTAAAAAGGATTGATGAGACCTATTTATAATATAAACTTATTAATCGAAAAATTGCTGCCCTAATAAAACCGTAGGGAAACTTGAAAAACCGAGATAGGATTTTGTAGGGACCCCTCTTGTGGCACCGTAGGTTCAAACCAATCATTCATAGGTGCCACGAATTCTGAGTTAGGGCTCATCAAAGTTTGACAATTTTAGCACTTAGGGCGCTCAAGGGACGACATCGGTAGGGTATGACCCCGATCGTTCGACCGAGGTGGGGGGAAAAATAGGACCGTGCATAGGGTAATAATGAATTGTATCAAGTATTGTTCATTAAATGAAGTGTATTGTATTGTTAATTAAATGAATTGTATTGTGGGTATATGCACGAAGTTGTGGTACCAAAAAGGTGCCACACTTCAAAAAAAATGAAAAATGCGCATAAGGCGCACGCACTATAGGGCTTTAAGGCTTGGCACACCAAGCCTATAGGGTGCGTGCCCTATAGTGTGTGCGCTTTATGTGCATTTTAAACTTAAAAAAACCCTGCTCCGCATTTTGGATGCATTCTGCATTCCAAACTCGCATTTTGGCGATTTCAGGTGCCATTTTCTTGCGCTCGCCCTTTGTAAAAGCTTGAAATTGGGCATTAAGTTGTCCATCTCTCATCAAAATGCCGCCACGCCATCGAAGAGCTCAAAGAGGTATGTATTTTTATTTTCTTATTGTCATTTTTTTATGAATTTGAAGAATAAACTAGGTTTATTGATTTAAATTTATTTTCATTATCAGGAAATGAGATTAAACAAGAAAATGTTGAAAACACTCAATCACCTCCTCATGAAGACCATATTGAAGAAGAAGCACATCAATCACCTACTCATGAAGACCATATTAAAGAAGAAGTACATCAAGAACCTCCTAGAATCCCTAGACATCCCATAGGTACATAAGAAAACCTATTAGGTCAAATAGAAAATAGCCAAAAAGAGCTTGAGGGTTTAATCACAAGGCTAAAAGATCCCACTGGAACAAACTCCCATAGGAAAAACCTTGCCAGTTCTTTGCAATCTATTGTATCTCACATACAATCTGTGAGTGGGCAAATAAATTTTTGGTCCCGTAAGAAGGAAGAACAAAAGCAATTTTATGCTGACAAATTATCATGTGTGGTAGTGAAGAAAAAGAAAATTAATAAATTTGAATTGTGTGCTCTTTTTACAGAGCCTCGAACGAATCAACCTTTACACCCTGGATGTAGGAGATTCCCTATTCATTGGTGTCATCATGAAGGGATTAAGAACAATTTTTGGGATAGGTGGTGGATGGTATTTGATCAGCCCCCATGCAATAATCATGAGGTACCCCAATACTTTTTGAGAAAACTGTACTGTGAGTTTGTCCTTAATGAGATCCCAAACTATTTTGATTTTCTAGATTTCTAAGGTAGAGGTGGGGGTTCCTCGCATGATAGAGAGGGTGCACAGCGTGATCCAAATCTCCCACCAAGACCCTTGGCCAAACCTATGGTGGAGCATGCTATTATTCCTTCCATTGTGAAGGAGAGTATTGAGGTCAAAACTCTAGACTTGATTAGCTCACTCACTCAGACCCTTATACAGTATGCTAGGCCTCTAGTAGAGGGTGATGCAAGTGATGATGTTGATTCTTCTAGGCATCGAGTTCCAGCTCATTTTTGTCTATCTTGTGGTTCTCTTTGCACTTATGATCCTAATAGTTTTGAGAATGCACGTGCATGAGCGAAGTTTGCTACAGAGAACATTGTCATGACAAAATCTTTGCCGAACGAAACATTTGGCATTGATACCCAAGTGAATTTCATTACAAGTTCATTTCATTCTTTTTATTAAATCTTATATGTAAATTTGAGAATATATCTAAATTAGTAAATCATTATGATAAAAAATCAGGGTCAAAGTGTTCACAATACTAGCAACATTCCTGCAACACCCTTTTTCACTACTTCATCGACTCCACAAGTATACAACGAGTGAAGAAATATAATTATTATATGTAGATAGTTGAACCTTATGTGAATGATTTTCTAATTACTCATTTTGGATGTCAAATAGTTTGATGCTAGAGATTCAACGTCAACACCTCGTAGTGTATTTCATCGACAATCTTTCACCTAGGTAAACAATTCATCTTTAATGTTGTTATTAAATGATATAGATAGTTTTGGTGATCAATCGATATAATTTATTTAATTTTCAGATGTTGACATCAGAGACTCCTCCTGCTGTCCACATGTCAATGGAGCACGGTGTTGCTACAATAGTAGCAAGTTCAATTGCTTTAAGAGAAGTATGAGAAATATTTGTAAATTTTGTAAATTTAGCATTACATTTTTTATCTTAATAATATGTTATTGAAAATTTTAATGACACTTGTATTTAGTTTAATTTAATGACACTTGTATATTGAGAGGAGGTCGAGTGGACGTACTCGAAAGACACCTGCATCATATGCATCTCCATCCCCTTGACAAGCAAAGATATCTCATGATATGTTTCCTTCCCCTAGAGGGAAATGAATAGAATGGAGTCCTATGTTGTATGCCTATATGGAAATTTTGAACATATGTTTTATATTATGAATATGTGACATTCTATCTCCATATGGCTTTTGGCAAGCTCCTATTTGACTTTATTGGATACCATGTTGTATGCCTATATGGCAAATTTGAACATATGTTTTGTATTACGAATATGTGACATTTTATGTCCATATGACTTCTGGCAAGCCCCTATTTAACTTTATTGGATATCATGTTGTATGCCTTTATAGCAATTTTGAACATATGTTTTGTTTTATGAATATGTGAAATTCTAAGTCCATATGGCTTTTAGCAAGCCTATTTGTTTGTATTGGATATATTTGATAGTTTTAACGGTATACAATGTTGCATGGATTTGTAGATTTTTGGTTAATGTAAATCATTTATCATGGTTATCCATAATTGCAATACAAATGATTAAATGAATAATTGCACAAAGTTGATTATTACTTAAGCTTTGAACCTAAATATGTGTTTGTAATCCAAGACACAAGCTTATGGAGATCAACACAAATTCAATAGTTATAGTCGAAACAAGACTATATAAAGGAAACATCAAAAGAACCAAAATTAGACAATGTAAGACACCATTGTACCAATACCCATTCTAAAAAAATTGCATAGCCCATAAACTTATATTCATCTAATGCATGCACTTAGGCGATTTCACTGCTAGGATGTGGCCTGCAACGATCGGATGAGTTGGAGAGAAAAAAGAAGGCATTCCTAGCGTAAACTCGGCTACCCCGACGCCTATGAGCTGACGGTTTGGTGTCGCAATGAGCGGATTGAAAGATGGGGCATTGTACAACTTTTCATTGATCTCATCTGACGCTTTTTGTCGCTACAGAAAATGTGTCACCACGAGCAACTGGATTCGAGTCTACCGAAACTGAGAGAGGATTTTTTAGAGTGCCATAACACAACCCCGCAAGATCAGACAAATTGTTCTTATGATTAACGGGCACCGAGAAACGTGATGCCAAATATTGACAACTTTGAGCAATTTGAGCACTTAGGCGATTTCGCTGCTACGGTGTGTCCCGCAATGATCAGGCGAGTTGGAGAGCAAAAAGAAGGCATTCCTAGCATAAAACCAGCCACCCCAACATGTACAAGCTGACGGTTCAGTGTTGCGACAAGTGGATTGAAAGATGGGGCATTGTGCAACTTTTTATTGAACTCATTTAACGCTTTTTGTCGCAACCGAGAAAGTGTTGCCACGAGCAGTTGGATCTGAGTCTACCAAAATCGAGAGAAGATTTTTTAAAGTGCCATAACACCACTCCGTAGGATTAGACAGATCATTCTTCTGATTAGCGGGCGCCAAGAAATGCGATGGCGAATATTGACAACTTTGAGCAACTTGAGCACTTAGGTGATTTCGCCGCTAGGGTGTGGCCTGCAATGATCGAGCGAGTTGGAGAGCAAAAAGAAGGCATTACTAGCATAAACCCAACCACCCTAACGCGTATGAGTTGACGTTTCGGTGTCACGATGAGCAGATTGAAAGATGGGGCATTGTGCAACTTTTCATTGAACTCATTTGATGCTTTTTGTCGTAACCGAGAAAGTGTCGCCACGAGCAACTAGATCCGAGTCTACCAAAATGAGAGAGGATTTTTTAGAGTGCCACAACATGACCCCATAGGATTAGATAGATCTTTCTTATGATTAACGGGTGCCAAGAAATGCAATGCCGAATATTGACAACTTTGAGCAACTTGAGCACTTAGGCGATTTCGCTGCTAGGGTGTGTCCCGCAATGATCGGGCGAGTTGAAGAACAAAAAGAAGGCATTCCTAGTGTAAACCTGACCACCCCGACGTGTATGAGCTGACGGTTCGGTGCCGCGACAAGTGAATTGAAAGATGGGGCATTGTGCAACTTTTCATTGAACTCATCTGACGCTTTTTGTTGCAATCGAGAAAGTGTCACCACGAGCAACTGGATCCGAGTCTACCGAAACTAAGAGAGCATTTTTTAGAGTGCCACAACACAACCCCACAAGATCAGATAGCTTGATCTTATGATTAACAGGCACCGAGAAACCTAATGCCGAATATTGACAACTTTGAGCAACTTGAGCACTTAGACGATTTCGTTGCTAGGGTGTGGCTTGCAACGATCGAGTGAGTTGGAGAGCAAAAAGAAGGAAATCCTAGCGTAAACCTGGCCACCCCGATGTGTATGAGCTGACGATTTGGTGTCCCGAGGAGCAAATTGAAAGATGGGGCATTGTATAACTTTTCATTGAACTCATCTGACGCTTTTTGTCGCAACTGAGAAAGTGTCACCACGAGCAACTGGATCCGAGTCTATCAAAACCGAGAGAGGCTTTTTTAGAGTGCCACAACATAACCTCATAGATCAGATGGTTCATTCTTATGATTAACGGGCATTAAGAAATGCGATGCTGAATATTGACAACTTTGAGCAACTTGAGCACTTAGGCGATTTTGCTGCTAGGGTGTGGCCCACAACAATCAGGCAAGTTGGAGAGAAAAAAGAAGGAAATCCTAGCATAAACCCGGACACCCTGACATGTACGAGCTGACGGTTCGATGCTGCGACGAGCGGATTGAAAGATGGGGCATTGTGCAACTTTTCATTGAACTCATCTGACACTTTTTGTTGCAACCGAGAAAGTGTCGCCACAAGCAACTGGATCCGAGTCTATCGAAACTGAGAGAGGCTTTTTTAGAGTTCCATAACATGACCCCGCAGGATCATACGACTCATTCTTATGATTAATGGGCATCAAGAAACGCGATGCAGAATATTGACAACTTTGAGCAACTTGAGCACTTAGGCGATTTTGCTGCTAGGGTGTGGCTTGCAATGATCGGGCAAGTTGGAAAGCAAAAAGAAGGCATTCCTAGCGTAAACCCAACCACCCCAATGCGTACGAGCTGACAGTTCGGTGTCGCGATGAGCGGATTGAAAGATGGGGCATTATGCAACTTTTCATTGAACTCATCTAACGCTTTTTGTCGCAATCGAGAAAGTGTCACCACGAGCAACTGGATCCAAGTCTATCAAAACTAAGAGAGGCTTTTTTAGAGTGCTATAACATGACCCTGCAGGATTAGATGGATCATTCTTATGATTAATGGGCGCTGTGAAACGCGATGCTGAATATTGACAACTATGAGCAACTTGAGCACTTAGGCGATTTCGCTGCTAGGGTGTGGCCCGCAATGATTGGGCAAGTTGGAAAGAAAAAAGAAGGCATTCCTAGCGTAAACTAGGCCACCCCAACACGTATGAGCTGACGGTTCGGTTTCGCAATGAGCGGATTGAAAGATGGGGCATTGTGCAACTTTTCATTGAACTCATCTGACGCTTTTTGTCGCAACCGAGAAAGTGTCACCACGAGCAACTGGATCTGAGTCTATCGAAACCGAGAGAGGCTTTTTTAGAGTGCCATAACATGACCCCGCAGGATCAAATAGATTGTTCTTATGATTAACAGGTGTCAAGAAATGCGATGCCAAATATTGACAACTTTGAGCAACTTGAGCACTTAGGTGATTTCCCTGCTAGGGTGTGGCCCGCAACGATCGGGTGAGTTGGAGAGCAAAAAGAAGGCACTCCTAGCATAAAATCGGCCACTGTTACACGTATGAGCTGACAGTTTCATGTTGCGACGAGCGGATTGAAAAATGGGGCATTGTGCAACTTTTCATTGAACTCATCTGACGCTTTTTGTCGCAACCGAGAAAGTGTCGCCGCGAGCAACTGGATCCGAGTCTACCAAAACTGAGAGAGGCTTTTTTAGAGTGCCATAACATGACCCCACATGGTCAGATGGATCATTCTTATAATTAACGGGTGCTAAGAAATGCGATGCCGAATATTGACACCTTTGAGCAACTTGAGCACTAAGGCGATTTCGTTGCTAAGGTGTGGTCCGCAACGATCGGGCGAGTTGGAGACCCGACCACCCCAACGCATACGAGTTGATGGTCTAGTGTCGGGACGAGCGGATTGAAAGATGGGGCATTGTGCAACTTTTTATTGAACTCATATGACGCTTTTTGTCGCAACTGAGAAAGTGTCACCACGAGCAACTGGATACGAGTCTATCGAAACCGAGAGAGAATTTTTTAGAGTGCCATTATATGACCCCGCAGGATCAGATGGATCATTCTTATGATTAACGTGCACCGAGAAATGCGATGCCAAATAGTGACAACTTTGAGCAACTTGAGCACTTAGGCGATTTCGTTGGTAGGTTGTGGCTCGCAACGATCGGGCGAGTTGGAGAGAAAAAAGAAGGCATTCCTAGCGTAAACCGGCCACCCCAACTCGTACGAGCTGACGGTTAGGTGCCGCGATGAGCAGATTGAAAGATGAGGCATTGTGCAACTTTTCATTGAACTCATCTGACACTTTTTGTTGCAACCGAGAAAGAGTCGCCACGAGCAAGTGGATATGAGTCTACCGAAACTGAGAGAGGTTTTTTTAGAGTGCCATAACACAACCTCGTAGGATCAAATGGATCATTCTTTCATGTCACTAACATCAAGAAAATCGTGCCGAATTTTGACCTATGATGTCGTAAAGGGTCATATGGTGTCCTATGGCCCCTTAGGACACCATATGACCCCTTAGGACACAATATGGTGTTGTTATGGGTCGTATGGTGTTGTAAGGGGTCATATGGTATCCTATCACCCCTTAGGACACCATATGACCCCTTAGGACACAATATCATGTCATTATGGGTCGTATGGACACTTAAGGGGTCATATGGTGTCCTATGGGGCCATAGGACACCATATGACCCCTTAGGTGTCGTTAGGGATCATATTGTGTCTTAATGGGTCATACGGTATGTTATGACCCCTTAAGACACCATACGACCCATAATGACACCATATGGTGTCCTAAGGGGTCATATAGTGTCCTAAGGGGTCATAGGACACCATATGACCCCTTAAGACACAATGTGAACCCTAATGACACGTAAGGGGTTATATGGTATCCTAAAGGGTCATAGGACACTATATGACCCATTACGACACCATATGACCCCTTAGGACACCATATAACCCCTTAGGACACAATATGGTGTCGTTGTAGGTCGTTATGGGTTGTATTGACACCTAAGGGGTCATATGGTGTTCTATGGGGCCATAGGACACCATATGACCCCTTAGGTGTTGTTAGGGATCATATTGTGTCTTAACGGGTCATATGGTGTGTTATGACCCCTTAAGACACCATATGACCCCTTAGGACACAATATGGTGTCGTTATGGGTCGTATGGTGTCGTAAGGGTCATATGGTATCTTATGACCCTTAGGACACCATATGACCCTATAGGACACAATATGGTGTCGTTATAGGTCATATGGTGTCATCAGGGGTCATATGGTGTCGTATGATCCCTTAGAACACCATATGACCTTTTAGGACACAATATGGTGTCGTTATGGGTCATATGGTGTTGTAAGGGGTCATATAGTATCCTATGACCCCTTAAGACACCATATGACCCCTTAGGACACAATATGGTGTCGTTATAGGTCATTATGGGTCTTATGGACACCTAAGGGGTCATATGGTGTCCTATGGGGCCATAGGACACCATATGACCCCTTAGGTGTCGTTAGGGATCATATTGTGTCTTAACGGGTCATATGGTGTGTTATGACTCCTTAAGACACCATATGACCAGTTAGGACACAATATGGTGTCGTAATGGGTCGTATGGTGTCGTAAGGGGTCATATGGTATCCTATGACCCCTTAGGACACCATATGACCCCTTAGCACACAATATGGTGTCGTTATAGGTCATATGGTGTCATAAGGGGTCATATGGTGTCTTGTGGGGCCATAGGACACCATATGACCCCTTAGGTGTC
Source organism: Cryptomeria japonica (assembly GCF_030272615.1). Classification (NCBI taxonomy): domain Eukaryota; kingdom Viridiplantae; phylum Streptophyta; class Pinopsida; order Cupressales; family Cupressaceae; genus Cryptomeria; species Cryptomeria japonica. Next base: position 397,842,859 of record NC_081410.1, read on the forward strand.
ATTAGCGATCATATTGTGTCTTAACGGGTCATATGGTGTGTTATAACCCCTTAAGACAAAATATAACCCCTTAGGACACCATATGACCCCTTAGGACACAATATGGTGTCGTTATAGGTCGTATGGTGTCATAAGGGGTCATATGGTGTCCTATGAGCCCTTAGGACACCATATGACCCCTTAGCACACAATATGGTGTCGTTATGGGTCGTATGGTGTTGTAAGGTGTCATATGGTATCCTATGACCTCTTAGGACACAATATGGTATCGTTATAAGTCGTATGGTGTTGTAAAGGGTCATATGGCGTCCTATGACCCCTTAGGACACCATATGACCCCTTAGGACATAATATGTTGTCGTTATGGGTCATATGGTGTTGTAAGGGGTCATATTGTATCCTATGACCCCTTAGGACACCATATGACCCCTTAGAACGAAATATCATGTCATTATGGGTTGTATGGACACCTAAGGGGTCATATAGTGTCATATGGGGTCATATGACACCATAAGACCCCTTAGGTGTCGTTAGGGATCATATTGTGTCTTAATGGGTCATATGTTACTTATGACCCCTTAAGACACCATATGACCCCTTAGGACACCATACGACCCATAATGACACCATATGGTGTCCTAAGGGGTCATATAGTGTCCTAAGGGGTCATAGGACACCATATGACCCCTTAGGACACAATGTGAACCCTAACGACACGTAAGGGGTTATATGGTATCCTAAGGGGTCATAGGACACTATATGACTTGTTATGACATCATATGACCCCTTAGGACACCATATGATCCCTTAGGACACAATATGGTGTCGTTATGGGTCATATGGTGTCTAAGGGGTCATACGGTGTCCTATGACCCCTTAGGACACCATATGTCCCCTTAGGACACAATATGAGGTCGTTATGGGTCATATGGTGTCCTATGGGGCCATAGGACAACATATGACCCCTTAGGTATCGTTAGGGATCATATTGTGTCTTAAGGAGTCATATGGTGTGTTATGACCCCTTAAGATAACAGATAACCTCTTAGGACACAATAGACCCATAATGACACCATATGGTGTCCTAAGGGGTCATATAGTGTCCTAAGGGGTCATAGGACACCATATGACCCCTTAGGACACAATATGGTGTCATTATTGGTCGTATGGTGTCCTAAGGGGTCATATGGTGTCCTATGGGGTCTTAGGACACCATATGACCCCTTAGGTGTTGTTAGGGATCATATTGTGTCTTAACGGGTCATATGGTGTGCTATGACCCCTTAAGACACAATATGACCCCTTAGGACCCCATATGACCCATAATGACACCATATGGTGTCCTAATGGGTCATATAGTGTCCTAAGGGGTCATAGGACACCATATGACCCATAATGACACCACATGGTGTCCTAATGGGTCATATAGTGTCCTAAGGGGTCATAGGACACCATATGACCCCTTAGGACACAATGTGAACCCTAAAGACATCAAAGGGGTTATATGGTATCCTAAGGGGTCATAGGACACTATATGATCCTTTAGGACACCATCTGACCCCTTAGTCATACGACACCATATGACCCCTTAGGACACAATGTGAACCCTAACGACACGTAAGGGGTTATATGGTATCCGAAGGGGTCATAGGACACTATAAAACCCCTTAGGACACCATATGACCCCTTAAGACACAATATGGTGTCGTTATGGGTCGTATGATGTCGTAAGGGGTCATATGGTATCTTATGGCCCCTTAGGACACCATATGACCCCTTAGGACATAATATGGTGTCGCTATGGGTTGTATGGTGTTGTAAGGGGTCATATTGTATCTTATGACCCCGTAGGACACCATATGACCCCTTAAGACAAAATATCATGTTGTTATGGGTTGTATGGACACCTAAGGGGTCATATGGTGTCACATGGGGCCATAGGACACCATATGACCCCTTAGGTGTCGTTAGGGATCATATTGTGTCTTAACGGGTCATATGGCATGTTTGACCCCTTAAGACACCATATGACCCCTTAGGACACCATACGACCCATAATGACACTATATGGTGTCCTAAGGGGTCATAGGACACCATATGACCCCTTAGGACACAATGTGAACCCTAACGACATGTAAGGGGTTATATGGTATCTTCAGGGGTCATAGGACAATATATGACCCGTTACGACACCATATGATCCCTTAGGACACCATATGACCCCTTAGGACACAATATGGTGTCGTTATGGGTCGTATGGTATCCTAAGGGGTCATATGGTGTCCTATGACCTCGTAGGACACCATATGACCCCTTAGGACACAATATGATGTCGTTATGGGTCGTATGGTGTCCTAAAGGGTCATATGGTGTCGTATGGGGCCATAGGACACCATATGACCCTTACGTGTTGTTAGGGATCATATTGTGTCTTAATGAGTCATATGGTGTGTTATGACCCCTTAAGACACCATATGACCCCTTAGCACACCGTATGACCCATAATGACACCATATGGTGTCCTAATGGGTCATATAGTGTCCTAAGGAGTCATAGCACACCATATGACCCCTTAGGACACAATGTGAACCTTAACGCCACATAAGGGGTTATATGGTATCCTAATGGGTCATAGGACAATATATGACCCGTTAGGACACCATATGACCCCTTAGAATACCATATGACCCATAGCAACACTATATGGTGTTCTAAGGGGTCACATGGTGTCGTAAGGGGTCATATGGTGTCCTATGACCCCTTAGGACACCATATGACCCCTCAGAACACAATATGGTGTCGTTATGGGTCGTATGGTGTCCTAAGGGGTCATATGACACTACATGACCCATTAGGATACCATATGACCCCTTAGGGCACCATATGACCCATAATAACACTATATTGTGTTCTAAGGGGTCACATGGTGTCCGAAGGGGTCATTTATTGTCCTATGACCCCTTAAGACACCATATGACCCCTTAGGACACAATATGGTGTTGTTATGGGTTGTATGGTGTTGTAAAGGGTCATATGGTGTCCTATGACTGCTTAGGACATCATATGACCTCTTAGGACACAATATGGTGTTGTTATGGGTTGTATGGTGTCGTAAAGGGTTATATGGTGTCCTATGACTGCTTAGGACAACATATGACCCCTTTGGACACAATATGATGTCGTTATGGGTCATATGGTGTCCTAAGGGGTCATATGGTGTCTTATGGGGCCATAGGACACCATATGACCCCTAAGGTGTCGTTAGGGATCATATTGTGTCTTAACGAGTCATATGATGTGTTATGACCCCTTAAGACACCATATGACCCCTTAGGACACCATACGACCCATAATGACACCATATGGTGTCGTAAGGCGTCATATAGTGTCCTAAGGGGTCATAGGAAACCATATGATCCCTTAGGACACAATGTGAACCCTAACGACACGTAAGGGGTTATATGGTATCCTAAGGGGTCATAGGACACTATACAACCCCTTAGGACACCATATGACCCCTTAGGACACCATATGACCCATAATGACACTATATGGTGTTTTAAGGGGTCACATGGTGTCGTAAGAGGTAATATGGTGTCCTATGACCCATTAGGACACCATATGACCCCTTAGGACACAATAAGGTGTCGTTATTGGTCATATGGTGTTCTAAGGGGTCATATGGTGTCCTATGGGGTCATAGGACACCATATGACCCCTTAGGTGTTGTTAGGGATCATATTGTGTCTTAACGGGTCATATGGTGTGCTATGACCCCTTAAGACACCATATGACCCCTTAGGACACCATATGACCCATAATGACACCATATGGTGTCCTAATGGGTCATATAGTGTCCTAAGGGGTCATAGGACACCATATGACCCCTTAGGACATAATTTGAATCCTAACGACACGTAAGGAGTTATATGGTATCCTAAGGGGTCATAGGACACTATATGACCCGTTAGGACACCATATGACCCCTTAGGATACCATATGACCACTACCAACACTATATGGTGTTCTAAGGGGTCACATGGTGTCGTAAGGGGTCATATGGTGTCCTACGACCCTTTGGGACACCATATGACCCCTCAGGACACAATATGGTGTCGTTTTGGGTCGTATGGTGTCCTAAGGGGTCATATGGTGTCCTATGGGATCATAGGGCACTATATGACCCCTTAGGTGTCATTAGGGATCATATTGTGTCTTAACAGGTCATATGGTGTGTTATGACCCCTTAAGACACAATATGACCCCTTAGGACACCTTATGTTGTCATTATGGGTCATATGGTGTCCTATGGGATCATAAGACACCTAATGACCACTTAGGAGACCATACGACCCATAATGACACCATATGGTGTCCGAAGGGGTCATAGGACACCATATGACTCCTTAGGACACAATGTGAACCCTAACAACATGTAAGGGATTATGTGGTATCCTAAGGGGTCATAGGACACTATATGACCCGTTAGGATACCATATGACCCCTTAGGACACCATATGACCCATAATGACACTATATGGTGTTCTAAGGGGTCACATGGTGTCCCATGACCCCTTAAGACACAATATGACTCCTTAGGACACAATATGGTGTTGTTATGGGTTGTATGGTGTCGAAGGGGTCATATGGTGTCTTATGGTGTCCTATTGTGTCCTAAGGGGTCCTATGGTGTCCTATGACCCCTTAGGACCTAGAGAGAGGAGGGAGTGAGGAAAAAACTGAGGGAAAGAGGTGAGAGAGGGAATTAGATGGGTGTAAGGATCAAGAGGGAGATAGTTTGAGGGATACAAGAATAAGGGAATTGTGAGAGCTAGAGAGGGGAGGGACAAAGAAGAGTATGTATCTATAAGAATGAAGAGCCTGAGAAGAGGTAAGGGGAGAGAGAGAATATGAGATCTAGTTCATAGAGAGAGATGGAACTATGAGGGAAGGGAGATAAATAAGGGAGAGGTGAGATGGGGGTTTCTATGTACACATTTGGTGCTCTCCCTATTTGGTGCGCGTCAAATAGTGCGAGCGCCATATTTGGCACGCGCTAAATGGCCAGCTTTGGGAAACACCAAACCTGTTTAGACGACCATTTCAGGCTAGAGACGTGTTTTTATTAGAACATTGAAAATTTTGACATATTTTTGGTCGTGCTCTCCGTCAGGTTTGCAGGTGTTTCAATGAAATTAAAAAAAAATATCGTGGTAGACTTGAGCTCCCTCTTAGCTATCCAACAACGTAATTTATTTCAAATTTTGATTTCGTTAAGTCTTTCATCTATAATTTCTTTTGTCAGTGTGTCCATTTTTTGTCAAAAACCAACATGCACTATTTTGGGTATAGATTTTTACACGTTCATTAGATTTTGAAAAAACTTACATTTTTAGAAACTAGACTCCATTCTACACAATTTAAAAAAAAAAAGTTCTGATTTTTGATTAGTTTTCAATGATTTTAGGGTGGAGCACGCTCAAATTTCTATTTTCAGGATGTGTCCACTTCGAAAATTAGTAAAAAATCATATACTCATTAAAAAATTAGTTGAAAAATCTGGCATAAACTATAAGGTGTTAGCTAATTTCTCACCAAAGCGATTTTAAAAATTCAAAAAAAAAGTTAACATTTTAGGGGGGCCACAACAGACGCTATGTTATGTTTTTTGCATAAAAACAAGACCACTTTTTGTGGCCCCCCTTTTTGAAGCCCTTAATCTCCACCATTTTATAAAAAAATTAGTAGTTTAGAAAGTAGACTTGAAGTACTCCGACTCTTTTTATTGTTGCATCTTTAAATTTGGAGTGTAACTATCTTTAATTTGTCCTTGAAGTTCAGACTTTGCTAATTTCAGAAAAAAAAAAGTGGCATCTTAAGACCCCCTTTTGGTACCACAACTTGGTGCACATGCCCTTGTTCATTATACAAACAACACTTATGATGAAATGAAATGACTTGTATTGTTCATTAAATAACCATTATTAACCATTGTTAATTATTGGAATGAAGATTAAAGATTTACATGATAACACCACACACATATGAGTAACAATTTATTTGATCGAATATCAACTTCTGTATATATAAAAATGTCAAATGATTACAAATGTATGTCCATACACAAATATGGCATAAACACCAACTCAAACAAAATGTATGTCTAAATACGTGAATGTATGTCCATATACAAAATATACATGCCAACTAGACATGTAAGCATCCCAAAACTATCTATAACATCCTAAGCTGCTAATGGATCATCAAAATCGATCCTCTTCGCCACACTGCTCGGCTCTAAAGGATCCTGCACAAGAAAAACAAACCACGATTAATATTAGTTATATTATATAATTCACATTCGAAAAGTTAACATAAAAATGAACTATAATTGAACTATTCATGTTTACCTCATCTCCACATTTTCTCTTCAGCTTTGCAAGACTCTTGATGTATGTCTTCAGTAGAGGAGGTATGTTTTCAATATTTTCATACACAACCTACATATGTCCAGAAACATGACATTGATACAAGTTAGCATATAATTGTCATTGATAATAACAAATTATATCTACTGAACACAAAATAAAATAAACACACATCTACTCGAGGCATCTCTTCTTCTTCTTCTTCTTCATCTTCAGGTATACTGGGTGTAGTCATCAAGGATGTGAAGCCAAGAATTCTCTGTACATATGCACAAGTATATGAAACTATCAATCTATGTCTAGATGTGTATAATCACTATAATTTATTTAAACTATTCATTGAATCATATTTGCATTCAATTACATTTCCCTTATCTCCAACTGCACTACCAGATCCTAAATCACACCCCGCACTTGTGCTTCTTGTGCCCTACAGGAGTAAAATAAGATATACATGCAAGTTACTACATAATCTAATTAATACCAATATAAATGATGAGCATGCATGTACAATAAAATACAAATGACTAGGTGCAATAATATATGTATCATCAAGCTATCAAGGCCAAACAAAATGGCTGACAAGGCGCCCTCCTAAATTTGTCTCAACTCCTCCTCGGTCATCAACTATTAAATAGACCATGTAAATAAAAATTAGTACTTAATATTATCTAGATTATATATTCATTTAAAATATAACATGAACTGTGAAAATATAAATCTTACCACTACATCATCAATGTATGATGATGGTGCCTCCTCGCCTCTAGCATGTGAGGACTCCCCAAGGTATCCTCCAGTCTGTGTCATAACATTTGGTGCATCATGCATCTCATAATCTGAACTGTCCGCAGGAGGATCAACAAGCTGTCCAACTGGACCCAAGCATACGTGCCCATACATGACACAACTATGGGGCACTCATATGTGTGGAGTCGAGGATAAAATGTCAGCACCACTACCATCAAAAGTTGGCTGAGCTACTAACCCAGCCTGAGAAACCAAAAGGTTACTCAAAGAGTGAATAGCCGATATGGTCCATGAAGCCGCCTCACAAATGATATCTGGATGTTGCATTGGAGGTGGGGGATCAACAGGAGGAGGGCGGACATATGGGCCCTGGACTAATCTGACTACCCGAGGTCTATTTTGGGGCATACCTAAACCCACACCTTGGAAAGGTTGGATGTCAAAGTAGTTCACATGTTTGCGTAAAACAAACTCAACATACAATTTTTTTTTATGAAGTAGAAGGGGACATCAAGATTGTTGTTGGGTGGTTTGTCGAAAAGCATCCACCAACGATCCCAAAATTTTTTCACAATACCATCATTTGTGCACCATTTAATAGAAATTTTTGTTTTTTTGGGGTCTACGGGTTGACCAGTGCGGGGATTCACAAACAATCAGGCGATATCGGTTTTTGATATCTCGAGATCCTTGATCTCCTTATACGAAAAGCCATCTGCATATTGTTCCCTCATAGAATCTTGCCATAAAGGGCATCATTGTGCTCCTCAGTCATGGTTTCCATACTCTTTATGATCAATGCGAGAGGATCAAACATTGGGTTTAGACGAGGGATCCTACGATATACATCTGCAATCCCCCTCAATTCTTTCAAATTTTGTGCAATCAAATCTTGAATTGAGGGGGGGTTTGTCAAAGGAGGGTTTGGCTGTTACAGTGGTGACTGATCAATGTTTTCATTGTTATCCCCCATTTTAAACCCTAATTGAATGTAAACAATTTAATTTAGTTAACAAATTTAAACAATTTTGTATTTGATTTAAAAAAACCTAGTTTTCATGAAAAAAACCATATTTTCAATGAAAAATCAAATAAACATTAAAAAAAATACAAAAATTGAATGAAAATGATTGAAAACAATAAAAATCTTACCTTTCAATCTATTTTTTAATCAATTTTTGGGCAAAACACCGGATATCGGATACAATCGGATATCAGATTTCTATAAAATTGCGTAGCCCGTGGGTTAAAAATGACTCACAGGCTGTCACAGTCGAAATATATTGTCTCAGAAAATTGGGTATCTCATTTTTTCACTATATGTATGGACTTTCTCTTGGATTCTTCTATGGTTAGGGCACTTTTTGATGCATACTTCCATCCCTATTTCTATACTACTGCTGATTTGGGTAGTGCATTGTCTCTCTATCATTTTGAATTTGGCAATTTTGATTATGGTGGTTTCCTACCTCGTCCTCAATTACTATCTTCTGGTTGACACAGGGAACTTCTTTCAATTATAAGGAATGGCTTAATTTCTAACCTTTATGATGATACTTTTTTTGCCTTGTTAGCTTTGTTAGATCATCTCTTGCCAGATTGTTTGGCGGCAACTGTCAATGTATTTTTCAGGTATTCACTTTCTCCTGGTTTCAATGAAAGCAGTAATGTCTTCGCCAACTTTAGTTTTCCCTCTTCAGATGGTGCCTCCTGCAACTCTCAATGATGATGTTATCCCCCCTTCTTCTCCTCCATTGGAAAGTACTAGCTCATGGTTTCTGCATTCTTAATGTAATTCTCTCAGTCAGAGAAATTTTGTACTCATTATAGGGGGTTGGGTTTTTTTTGTTGCCCATTATGGCGATTGTGTAATCTTGGGTGGGCCTCTTATCTGGTTTTTTATGTATGAGAAAGACCAAAGGTTTTCTTTACTTGGTTCTTTCCTACCGGTGCTCTTTGAATCAGGTTGTATAAAATTATAAAAATTAATAAAATTTATCGGATCGCCACTTTTATCAAAAAATATATATATAATATAATAATATATTATATAATACGTATTATATAATATATTATTACATTATATATATAATATAATATACTATAATATAATATAATATAATATAATATAATAATATATTATATATTATATAATATGTAATATATAATATAACATTATATAATATAATATAATATAATAATATATTATATATTATATAATATGTAATATATAATATTACATTATATATTTTTTAATTTAAAATTACAAATAAAAAATTGGATATTCGATATTATCGGATATCCGATTTAATCAGATATCCGATTTTATCTGATATTCGATTTGCTTAGGTAATTACCATGCCAAGGTGTACTGACACCCAGGCCAATCAAAAAGTCAACACGGATTTTCACGTTTTTAGGCGAGTGGAGAAGGCTATTTTTTTCACATCATCACTTTTTGGCCCCCCATGATCCTGCACTAACCCTAATGTTTCATTCTTTTATTCTGATATCAATAACAGGCAAACTGAAACAAAGCAAGAGCTAGAGAAGATATACAATGCATATGTACCACTTCAAGATTCTATTTTTTCTTTTAGCAAGTCAGTGGATGATTTACAAAATAGGTTAGATACCTATGATTTTGAAAAAGCAAAAAGACTCTGATCACTGAAGAAATTGAAGAGTCTACTCACATCCCAAGTGGACATACTGCAAAGAGCCTATAAGAATGCAAAAGCTATTTTGGCTACTCTAGAAACCTATACACTTGATTCAATGAAAGATTTCCATACTCAGATTATGTCTACACTTGAGTTCACTGAGAACTTGCTGGAGATATGGGAGCATGTTTTATCTTATTTGAAGAGAAAATTTAATGCAATTTTTATGAGGCTCCCAATGCATGAATTGTGATTCAGTTTTTCAAGTTTTTGTATATGTAAAACATTTTGATACAAACTTTTCTCTCTCTCTCTCTCTCTCTCTCTCTCTCTATATATATATATATATATATATATATATATTCTTTTCAATTTGGCATTGTTGTCAAAGGGGGAGTATATGTATATCTGTATATTTGTTTTTGTAAGCACACTTAGTGGTATTACTATTAAATTTTTTAAGTATTGCCATCAATGCCAAAGGGGGAGATTGTTGGCTTGATGATGTTTGTAATGAATAACTTCATCATATATTGTCATTGATGAAACAAATACAAACACATATGTTCATATTATCTATTGGTGTGACTTCAAAGTTGTTTATATTACAACCGGTATACTAGAGGTTTATATCTAACTGGTACATGGTGACAACCGGTATATGCATGGAGACAACCAGTGGATATACATAACTCGACATCAACTTGAAGATCCAACAGAGATTATCACAGGAGCATCAAAGGATAAACAGTTTATATGTTTAACTCCTACCAGTCTTGTTGTTCCAATTGGTATTCATTGATTATGTGTTGAGTTATCACTAGTCGTGATGAGTTATCCTTAGCAACAAATTTTAGACAGTATTTTTGTGATGCGTGTAAAGCGGAAAAATCGAACCCTAGTTGTTCTCCCCTCCCCAACTCCAAGGAGAGAGAAGGGAGAGTCACTAGGGTTGATGGTTTTCACTTAGGAGAGACTTTACATTCAAAAGAGGGGTTGAAACCCACAAGATCCAATCCCACGCAATGCAAGATTGGATTCTAAATGAGTTTCAAGGGTTGTGACATCAAGGATACCCTCTTTTGTAAAGAATGTAGATAGAAAGATTGAACTAAGAATGCATGCAAAGTAGGAAAGATTCGCTGATAAATAGAGATAGGGATATGGGATGAAGCTGCGGACTTGGAATTAGCAGTAAAATGTTGAGATGGTGTTGTTCTGCAAATTTGAGCGAAAGTTGACGGGACGATGGCGCTCGGTGTGCACACGGTCCTCAAAAAAATCCGCGAAACGAAGGGGGATTTGTTCGTCTCTGCACAAGGATTCTAGATCTTCAATTACAGCTGCATACCTGCAACCTACACACAGAAAAGAGAGGATGATTGGGGGGTTAGGGATGAGGGGTTTGCCTTTAGGTCAAACCCCGGTTTTGGAATTAACCAAGAAATGAGAATGTTGTAAATGTAAATGTTTGTAATGTAAACAAGTACTGATACCTTGTTGTAAGAATGTTTGTATTCTTACATGCGAAGGTGTAATGTATGTAGTATGTTGTATGTTGTATGTGATCTCCTCTTCAATGGTTGAATCCTTGTCTTGAATGCAACACCTAGCCTTGAATGGAGACTTAGAATGCTCAATTGCTTGAAGGAATGCTTGAATGCTTGAATGTTTGAATGTTTGAATATCACTTCCGCCTTTTGCACACATATGTCTTCCTCTCTTTTTTGGAAGAGGAAATGTAGTTTATATACTTGTCAATTAGGGTTGATAGACTGATTTTCTCGACCTTAGGCCGACCAGGAAACATTATTTCCCGAATTACAAACCTAAAGACCTGATGCCCAAAAGAGACCGGGCCCAAAATAGGGCCAGGGACCAGGGCGCTGGGCGCCATGGTCCTGGGGGACCAGGGCACTGGGTGCCCTAGTCCTGAAGGACCAGGGTGCTAGGTGCCATGGTCCCACCTCCCGGGACAGCAAGGTGCAAGGAGGGATCATGCCAAGGTGCAGAAAAATGCAGTTTTTGGTGTTATAAACAGGTTTCGGGGTCTCCATTCAGGTTCAATGTTGCGCCGCCATCGTGAAGACCCAAATGCAGCGAAATTGCAAGTGTTGCAATTTTAGGATGCTACATTTAGCCCCCACTTTAGCGGGATTATAAGCGTACGCTCATACTTCCGATAAAGTACAAGGAAACAACATTGAAAAACTTTCACCACGTCAAGGAGGCAAGATACACCAAGCCCCCAGTGGACTAAGGATCTTACGACTTTGATTGACAAAGTAAAAGGGAAGATCACGAGGGAGAACCATGACTGTCAGTAGTAAGGTTCCCTCACTATGAGTCATGCAAGAAAGATATCAAAAATTTTCAAGGCAAAGCTAAATTTGTCAAGAAATTTTCCAGTATCTTGAAAAGATATGAACGGGATGTATGCCCCCCTACATTAAAGCGATCGCACATGCCTCATCGGGGGTGATTGCTTTAAGGTAGTGATACATATAAGAAATGAGAAGGGAAAGGTGCATGTTATCACAAGGATTTAGCCCCCAAGTGTGAGATAAGCCCAAGGATAATAGACATAAAACACAAAGAACAAGGTGACTTCGCTGTCCTCGGGGTCAGTATGTTGTATGATAATTCATGTATATCATATGTATGTATGCATAATTGTTCTTCATTCCCCAATCAAGGAAGGTCACCTAGAAGAAGGGAACACATGTGTCTTTTGAGTCAACATGAGAGAGACCAAAAGAGATCTCAATGTTTTGCATCGTCCTCAAGTAGACAACACTAAGGACAACAAAATAGAAGAAGTAACAAAAGAGATCAAGAGAGGAGGAGAGAGTCTGCTATGCTAATGAAACTAGTCTAGCACGTCATCCCCCCCCTGATCTTGCTGATCAATATTTTGGGAAGGCAGGAAACACGCTAGAGGAGGAACATCCAACACAGTAGATGGAGCTATCACAAGATCCAAACAAGGGCTATGTTCATGTTCCGAGCCACGTTGTTCTTGTCTAGGAGCTAGGATAAGTGCTTTAGAAAATTCGTTAGATAAATGGTTATCAAGATCAACATATTCATATTCACTAACATTTTCATCTATATCATCATCAAGATTTATAAAAATAGGATCTTTAACTCGCACAGGATCAAGACCATCACGCATCTTATGTTTACGAGATTTCGGCTCAATCTTCGGCTGAAGAGAAAATGGAATAATACTGGCTGAAGGTGTTTTTGGGGATTGCAAAGTTTGAGAAGCAGCTGCCTGAGCTCTAAGACGACGCTTTCATCGGCATTCACGTGCAGAACGATTTCATCTAGTCATAGTAGGAAGTTGAGAAGATTGAGGAGGAATGTTCTCATCCTTATCACTTGGGTGTTTAGGTTGTAGTCTCTTAGGTTGAACAATAGGAGAAGAGGAAGGTCTCTTCTCTCCATAAGAGGAAGGAGGAGGAACTGCTCCATATAAGGGAGGAATATTTGGTTTAGGAAGGAGACCAAGTCCATCATGACAAGGAGGGATAGGTCTACTTTTAGGAAGTTTATTAGATATAGGCATAGTCACATCCATAGGGATGGGTTGGGAATCTTCTTGAGGAAAGACATTGGTTTTATCTTTCAAAGGAAGAACTTCCTTCTCAAGAATGATAGGAATGTCAAGTTGGGGTGTTCTAGGTTCACTTAGAGATAGGATCATATCTTTTTTCCACTTTTGATAAGATTTGAAAAGATGATCACTTCGCGGAGGAAGAGATTGGAATTGTTTAGGCCAAAGATAATCAATAGGAACGCTAGAAGTTCTTTCAGCTGGTTTAAAGAGACTATGATTGATAGTAACAACTTCACCATTATGGGGAAATTTCAAACACTTGTGAATAGGAGAAGCAATAGCTTTCATGGAAGATAGCCAAGGATAGCCAAGCTTCACACGAAATTGTTTGGAAGATGGAATAATAGCAAAGTTCATATCAAGGGATTTGTTACGGACCTCAATAGGTAATGTAATAGAACCAATTGTAGGAGAAGAAAATGCATCAAATAGTTTCACAACCACATCTGTTTTGTCATAGATAACTTGATTCAATTGCAAAGTAAAAATAAATTCTTCAGTAATGACATTAACCATACAAGAAGGATCAATAAGCACTCGACGGCAAGGTGTGTTCTAGACTTTTGCAACTATATATAAAGGACCATCAGGTGCCTTGATAGCTTCACTGGAATCAAATGTGATGGAAGGTTCTTTAGGGATTTTCTGTTGCTCCACAAAATTAATCACATTCGGAGTCATAGACACAAGATCATCAGGTGAGACAGAGGAATCAGTAGTATCAATCGCATTAGATGTATGAGAAGGCAATGGATCAGTGAAAATCTGAAGATTTTGGTTAGGAGGAGCTCCAGATGTATTGCCTTTATCATTCACACAAGAAATAGAGATAGTATTATTATCAATCAAATCTTGAATTTTCCCCTTTAAAGCAAAACATTTTTCAGTATCATGCCCAGGCTGACGATGAAATTGACAAAAAGATTTGTTATCAAAATAGGGCGAATTAATCTTTGCAGGTTCAATTTGCCTTATAGGAGGAAGAGTAAGCACATTTTGTTCCAATAACTTATTCATAATACTATGCAATGATTCATTCAAAGGAGTAAACTTTCTTTCTTTCTTGAAAAACTTAGAAATAGGAGACACACCTGATGCTGCATTCACATTGTTGTTGATGATGTTTTCATTGAATTTAATGGACTCTCTGTTCGGTTTAAACTTCCCAAATGGTTGTTGACTACTATCACCCTTATCACTCGGAGCCATAGGATGTGATTGTTCCATTTGACTCACAGTCAGTTGATAATTGTGAAGAGTTGCGCACAACTGTTGGAAAGAAGTAAACTCAGAAAATAGGAGTTTTTCTCTAATGTCTTTTTGTAAATTAGAAATAAAGATTCTTTGAATATCATTGTCAGGCACTGGAAAGGAAATTTGAGCATACAAATGCTTATATCTACCAATGAAATCAGTCACTTTTTCTTTAACACCTTGTTTACAATGCATTAAATCAAGCAAAGTAACTTTAGGACTTATATTGTTTTGAAATTGTTGAATGAAAGCATTTGCAAGTTGTTCGAAAGAAGTAATAGAATAGGAAGGCAACGAGCAATACCATTGTAGGGCTTTGTCTCTTAATGTTCTAGTAAACAATTTTGCAAGCAACCTTTGGTCATAAGCAAAATCAGTACATATTGTTTGAAAGGTCTTAACATGTGTTAGAGGATCACCCTTACCATTATAAAGCTCCAAATGCAGAATTTCAACATGTTTAGGGGGAATAGCTCGAACAATGTCAAGAGAAAGTGGGCTCGCAACGTCAAATGTGGGCACACTAAACTTAGATTGATTCATAGAGGCAATTTGTTGCTGTAAAGAAGAGACAGTTTGTGCAAGATTGTTAATGGTCGCTTCAGTCGAAGAGTTCATATTAGACGTGTTAGATTGTGATGGAGGTGTTATGTTATTGAAAGAAGGTAGAGAGTAAGGTGGTGGGACACTATGATAGTTAGTCATAGGAGATGATTGGACAAGAGGAACACTACAAGGAGGAATGGAAAACGAATTGCCCCCTTGTGTCATGTTCATTTGTGGTGATATAATAGGAACACTCATTGAAGGAATGAATGAAGAAGTTGGATTGAATGAAGGAAGAGGGTTAATTGAAGAAGAGGGATTGGCCCCATGACTGGTGATCATAGGAGGAATGTCTTGTGTTGAAGTAGTCATTATGTTTGATGTAAAAGTAGGTATACTAGCAATAGGAGTCGTCAAAGGAATAGAATGATTGTCTTGAGTAGGAGGTTGTGTATAACCTAAGGTTTCGGCACAACTTTTCATAGGCATCACATTTGAATCCACAATGTGTGCAATACCACGCAAAATATCAATTCCATTCTTATCACTTTGAAGCATACGTTTTAGACCCTCAATTAAAGGAAGAGCTTGACTATCAGGGTATTCTTGAGACATCCATTGTCGAAAATTGTCAAATTGGTTATCCAATTTTGAAAGTTGTTCTACAGAAACCTCATGGAGAGCTTCTTCATCATTAAGAGGATTAGAGGAATTACCCATGTCCTCGTTAAAAAGACCATTCAAATTAGGTTCCATCTCCTCAGTAATTAAACCTTGGAAAGACTTAATTCTCAGGCTTCGTCTAACAGGAATAGTGTAAGTAGGACTTATTGTTGTAAAACTCATGCACTAAAGAGAGAGAGAAGATTTTGAATTTTAGAGGTAGCAAATTTCAGTAAAACCAGCCAATCTTCTAGATTTAAGCTGTTAAATGCAATCATGACAGTCTCCCGAAATTTCGGAAAAAATGTCCGGGACCGTGGCGCTCGGAGTGCACACGGTCCTCGCAACTTTTTTCGAAATTTGCAAGGATGAAAGTTATGATGATTTTACAGCTAACCTGAAAAAATTGAGTGATTTTACGATCTGTAGATAGGCCAAATTAAAGTTGCAATCTCAAAATTGAACCCTACCCAGATTGTCGAAAAATGCAAAATTTGAATTTTGAAAAAGAGAGGGAAACTGAAATTTTGAATTTTATGATTTTAGAGGGAATGTTAAGAGCAATGCAAGTTTTGAAATTTGAAAATTGACTCAATTTCACGCAAAATTCAATTTTAAAAGCGGAAATCAAAGTTGTTGTAATTAAGCACTTAATTTCAACAGTCACAAATTGCAAAAATTTGAATAAATCACTGAAATTTTGAATGAATGATAACACACTTTTCAGATTTAGGATAGTAAGAAACACAATTTTGACACAAATTTCAATTTCAACAATTTTTGAATGATTAGAAGCCTCAATCCAAGCAATCACTAGACCAACTTTGACTGTAATTTTGAAGGTGTTAAAATTGATAAAATCAGCCAAAATTTTGGATTTTAGCAGGAAAATACAGTAAGATCTCGCTCCCGAAATTTTGGAAAAAATGTCGGGGACGATGGCACTCGGAGTGCACACGGTCCTCGCAACTTTTTTCCAAATTTTCAGGGATGAAAAATATTGTGATTTTATTGCGGAATCCAAAGTTACAGCTGATTTGGAGATGTTTTGATCAGTGAAATTATCAGTCAAAGGTTGAATCAAGAGGGTTTCAAAAATTAGGGTTTTGACACTTAACCACTTAATTTTCAAAATTAAAGCACAAATATGAATTGATAATTTGTAATAGAAGGGCAGATCTGAAACAAGCATTAACAATTAAACATTTCACAAGTTTAATTACTAAAAAGAAAATTTAGGGTTTTTATGCAATTAACCTCTAAAATTTTGCCAAAGATCAAACATGGAAATGTAATCAAGGAATCCAATTTTCAGATCTAACTATGAATAATTAGAAAGGATGTTCATGTCGGGTTCACCAAAATGTAAAGCGGAAAATCGCGATCGAACCCTAGTTGCTCTCCCCTCTTCCAACTCCAAGGAGAGAGAAGGGAGATTCACTAGGGTTGATGGTTTTCACTTAGGGGAGAGACTTTACATTCAAAAGAGGGGTTGAAACCCACAAGATCCAATCCCACACAATGCAAGATTGGATGCTAAATGTGTTTCAAGGGTTAAGACAACAAGGCTACCCTCTTTTGTAAAGAATGTTGATAGAAGAATTAAGCTAGGAATGCATAGAAAGTGACAAAGATTCACTTATAAACTGAGATAGGGATATAGGATGAAGCTGCGGACCTAGAATTAGCAGTAAAATGTCGATACGGCGCTGTCCTGCAAATTTGAGCAAAAGTTGTCCGGACGATGGCGCCCGACGTGCACACGATCCTCCGAAAAATCCGTGAAACGAAGGGGGATCTGTTCGTCTCTGCACAAGGATTCTAGATCTTCAATTTCAGCCGCGTACCTGCAACCTACACACAGAAAAGCGAAGACGATTGGGGGGTAGGGATTAGGGGTTTGCCCTTAGGTCAAACCCCAGTTTTGGAATTAACCAAGAAATGAGAAATTGCTGTAAATGTCAATGTATGTAATGTAAAACAAGTACTAATACCTTGTTGTAAGGATGTTTGTATCCTTATGTGCGAAGGTATAGATGTTGTTGTTTGTTGTATGTAGCATGTAGTATGTGATCTCCTTTTCAATGGTTGAATCCTTGTCTTGAATGCAACACTTAGCCTTGAATGGAGACTTAGAATGATCAATTGCTTGAAAGAATGCTTGAATGCTTGAATGCTTGAGTATAGTTTCCATGCTTTTTCCATCATCTCATATGAGAGAGGAAAATGTAGTTTATATACTTGTCAATTAGGGCTGATAGACTGATTTTCCTGACCTTAGGGCGACCAGAAAGATAATTTTCCAATTTGCAAACATAAAGACCCGAAGTCCAAAAGAGACCAGGCCCAAAATAGGACCCAGGGACCAGGGCACTGGGCGCCCTGGTCCTGAAGGACCAGGGCGCTGGGCGCTCTGGTCCCACCTCCCAGGACAGTAGGGTGCAAAGGAGGTTCAGGCCAGGGTGCAAGAAAATGCAGTTTTCAGTGTCATAATCAGGTTTCGAGGTCTCCATTCAAGTTGCGTGTTGCGTCGCCATCGTGAAGACCGAAATGCAGTCGAAATTGCAAGTGTCACAATTTTAGGACACTATAGTATCAATCACATTAGAGGTGTGAGAAGGCAATGGATCGGTAAAAATCTTAGGATTTTGGTTAGGAGGAGCTACAGATGTGTTGCCTTTATCATTCACACCAGAAACAGAGATAGTATTATTATCAATCAAATCTTGAATTTTACCCTTTAAAGCAAAACATTTTTCAGTATCATGCCCAGGATGACGATGAAATTAACAAAAAGATTTGTTATCAAAATAGGGTGAATTAATCTTTGCAGGATCTATTTGCTTTATAGGAGGAAGAGTAAGCACATTTTGTTCCAATAACTTATTCATAATACTATGCAATGATTCATTCAAAGGAGTAAACTTTCTTTCTTTCTTGAAAAACTTAGAAATAGGAGGCACACCTGATGCTGCATTCACATTGTTGTTGGTGATGTTTTCATTGAATTTAATGGACTCTCTGTTCGGTTTAAACTTCCCAAATGGTTGTTGACTACTATCACCCTTATCACTCGGAGCCATAGGATTTGCTTGTTCCATTTGACTCACAGTCAGTTGATAATTGTGAAGAGTTGCGCACAACTGTTGGAAAGAAGTAAACTCAGAAAACAGAAGTTTTTCTCTAATATCTTTTTGTAAATTAGAAATAAAGATTCTTTGAATATCATTGTCAGGTATTGGAAAAGAAATCTGAGCATACAAATGCTTATATCTACCGATGAAATCAGTCACTTTTTCTTTAACACCTTGTTTACAATGCATTAAATCAATCAAAGTAACTTTAGGACTTATATTGTTTTGAAATTGTTGAATAAAAGCATTTGCAAGTTGTTCGAAAGAAGTAATAGAATAAGAAGGCAACGAGCAATACCATTGTAGGGCTTTATCTCTTAATGTTCTAGTAAATAGTTTTGCAAGCAACCTTTGGTCATAAGCAAAATCAGTACATATTGTTTGAAAGGTCTTAACATGTGTTAGAGGATCACCCTTACCATTATAAAGCTCCAAATGCGGAATTTCAACATGTTTAGGGGGGATAGCTCGAACAATGTCAAGAGAAAGTGGGCTCGCAACATCAAATGTGGGCACACTAAACTTAGATTGATTCATAGAGGCAATTTGTTGCTGTAAAGAAGAGACAGTTTGTGCAAGATTGTTAATGGTCGCTTCAGTCAAAGAGTTCATATTAGACATGTTAGATTGTGATGGAGGTGTTATGTTATTGAAAGAAGGTAGAGAGTAAGGTGGTGGGACACTATGATAGTTAGTCATAGGAGATGATTGGAAAGGAGGAACACTACAAGGAGGAATGGAAGGGTTAAATGAATTGCCCCCTTGCGTCATGTTTATTTGTGGAGATATAATAGGGACACTCATTGAAGGAATGAATGAGGAAGTTGGATTGAATGAAGGAAGAGGGTTGATTGAAGAAGAAGGATTGCCCCCATGACTAGTGATCATAGGAGGAATGTCTTGTATTGAAGTAGTCATTATGTTTGATGTAAAAGTAGGTATACTAGCAATAGAAGTTGCAAAGGAATAGAATGATTAACTTGAGTAGGAGGTTGTGTATAACCTAAAGTTTCAGCACAACTCTTCATAGGCATCACATTTGAATCCACAATGTGTACAATACCACGCAAAATATCAATTCCATTCTTATCACTTTGAACCATACATTTTAGACCCTCAATTAATGAAAGAGCTTCGCTATCGGGGTATTCTTGAGACATCCATTGTCGAAAATCATCAAATTGGTTATCCAATTTTGAAAGTTGTTCTACAGAAACCTCATGGAGAGCTTCTTCATCATTAAGAGGATTAGAGGAATTACCCATGTCCTCGTTAAAAAGGCCAGTCAAATTAGGTTCCATCTCCTCAGTAATTAAACCTTGGAAAGACTTAATTCTAAGGCTTCGTCTAACGGGAATAGTGTAAGTAGGGCTTATTGTTGTAAAACTCATGCACTAAAGAGAGAAGATTTTGAATTTTATAGGTAGCAAATTTCAATAAAATCAGCCAATTTCCTAGATTTAAGCTGTTAAATACAATCAGGACAATCTCCCAAAATTTTAGAAAAAATGTCAGGGACCGTGGCGAACGGAGTGCACATGGTCCTCGCAACTTTTTTCAAAATTTTCAGGGATGAAAGTGATGATGATTTTAAAGCTAATTTGAAAAAATTGAGTGATTTTATGATCTGTAGCTAGGCCAAATTAAAGTTGCAATCTCAAAATTGAACCCTACCAAGATTGTTGAAAAATGCAAAATTTGAATTTTGAAAAAGAGAGGGAAATTGAAATTTTGAATTTTATGATTTTAGAGGGAATACTAAAAGCAATGCAAGTTTTGAAATTTAAAAGTTGACTCGATTTCATGCAAAATTCAAATTTGAAAGTGGAAATCAAGGTTACTGCAATTAAACACTTAATTTCAAAAGTCACAAACTGCAAAAATTTGAATAAAGCACTGAAATTTCGAATGAATGCTAACACACTTTTCAGATTTAGTACAGTAAGGAACACAATTTTGATATGAATTTTGATTTTAACAATTTTTGAATGATTAGAAGCCTCAATCCAAGCAATCACTGGACCAACTTTGACTTTAATTTTGAAAGTGTTAAAATTGATAAAATCAGCCAAAATTCTGGATTTTAGCAGAAAAATACAGTAAGATCTAGCTCCCGAAATTTCGAAAAAAATGTCAGGGACGATGGCACTCAGGGTGCGCACGGTCCTCGCAACTTTTTTCCAAATTTTCAGGGATGAGAGATATTGTGATTTTATTGCGGAATCCAAAGTTACAGCCGATTTGGAAGTGTTTTGATCAGTGAAATTATCAGTCAAAGGTTGAATCAAGAAGGTCTTAAAAAATTAGGGTTTTGACATTTAACCACTTAATTTTCAGAATTAAAGCACAAATATGAATTGACAATTTGCAATAGAAGGGTAGATCTGAAACCAGCATTAACAATTAAACATTTCACAAGCTTAATTACTAAAAAGAAAATTTTAGGGTTTTTATGCAATCAACCTCTAAAATTTGCAAAAGATCAAACATGGAAATGTAATTAAGGAAGCAAATTTTTCAGATCTAACCATGAATAATTAGAATGAGGATGTTCACGTCGGGTTCACCAAAATGTAAAGCGGAAAAATCAAACCCTAGTTGTTCTCCCCTCCCCAACTCCAAGGAGAGAGAAGGGAGAGTCACTAGGGTTGATGGTTTTCACTTAGGAGAGACTTTACATTCAAAAGAGGGGTTGAAACCCACAAGATCCAATCCCACGCAATGCAAGATTGGATTCTAAATGAGTTTCAAGGGTTGTGACATCAAGGATACCCTCTTTTGCAAAGAATGTAGATAGAAAGATTGAACTAAGAATGCATGCAAAGTAGGAAAGATTCGCTGATAAATAGAGATAGGGATATGGGATGAAGCTGCGGACTTGGAATTAGCAGTAAAATGTTGAGATGGTGTTGTTCTACAAATTTGAGCGAAAGTTGACGGGACGATGGTGCCCGGCATGCACACGGTCCTCCGAAAAATCCGCGAAACGAAGGGGGATCTGTTCGTCTCTGCACAAGGATTCCAGATCTTCAATTACAGCCGCGTACCTGCAACCTACACACAGAAAAGAGAGGATGATTGGGGGGTTAGGGATGAGGGGTTTGCCTTTAGGTCAAACCCCAGTTTTTGAATTAACCAAGAAATGAGAATGTTGTAAATGTAAATGTTTGAAATGTAAACAAGTACTGATACCTTGTTGTAAGAATGTTTGTATTCTTACATGCGAAGGTGTAATGTATGTAGTATGTTGTATGTTGTATGTGATCTCCTCTTCAATGGTTGAATCCTTGTCTTGAATTCAACACCTAGCCTTGAATGGAGACTTAGAATGCTCAATTGCTTGAAGGAATGCTTGAATGCTTGAATGTTTGAATGTTTGAATATCGCTTCCGCCTTTTGCACACATATGTCTTCCTCTCTTTTTTGGAAGAGGAAATGTAGTTTATATACTTGTCAATTAGGGTTGATAGACTGATTTTCCCGACCTTAGGCCGACCAGGAAACATTATTTCTCGAATTGCAAACTTAAAGACCCGATGCCCAAAAGAGACCGGGCCCAAAATAGGGCCAGGGACCAGAGCACTGGGCGCCATGGTCCTGGGGGACCAGGGCACTGGGTGCCCTAGTCCTAAAGGACCAGGGCGCTGGGCGCCATCGTCCCACCTCCTGGGACAGCAGGGTGCAAGGAGGGATCATGCCAAGGTGCAGAAAAATGCAGTTTTTGGTGTTATAAACAAGTTTTGGGGTCTCCATTCAGGTTCAACGTTGCGCCGCCATCGTGAAGACCCAAATGCAGTCGAAATTGCACATGTCACAATTTTAGGATGCTACAATGAGTTATGATTGTTTGACCAGATACACTACACCTAGGTAATTGTGATATGATTTCTAGAGGCCGACATGAAATCTAAATGTCTATATATTGACATCACATTGAATTATTTGTATGAAAGAAGGAGATATGTTATGTGCAAAGGCAGAAGTATTAAGTTGCAGAGTATGATGGTAATGGAGTGTTGAGTGCATAGAAGAGGATCTATACAAGCAATTTGTGCTACTACTAGATCACACCACATGTTGTTTTCTAATCACTGCAACAATCAAATCCCCTAATTGGGTAAGATCTAACAAGCTTCATTGTACAAATCCTCTAACCAGGTGATCCATTAGTTTGGATTCATAAATCCTCCATCAAGGTTACTCCTTATAGGGTACTACTTTTACAAGGTATATCTTTTAACTAAGCTTTGGGTTCTTTAATAGGATTCGCTCCTAGCAGAGCACTTTGTAGACCTTAACCGGTTAGTTATCTATTACTGTAGATAGTTAACTTGTGAGTCCCATCTCACCGTCATTTTTACCTATTTGGGTTTTCCACATACAAACATTTGTGTTATGGTGGATGTTTTAATTATTGTGGATGTTGTTATATCATTTTGGATTACATGCATATTGTTTAACAAACTTGTTAAGTATATCTACCAATTACTATTTAAAGTAGTATTGTTTTTGGTGTCATTGATTCACCCCTCTCAGTGCTTTACAAGTCCATCACCACCATCGTCTCCATGTACAAGTCATCTCAACTATGTTAATACATCCTTGAGTGGGATCCCAAGAAGCAAAGAAAGAGTTGTATATGAGTCCAATAAGTTATTGGACAACAATGTACTCATCTGCTACAAAGGATCAACCTTTGTCAATTGTACAGTGTCAAGTGGCGATGGTATGTCTACACGAGCATAAGGATTAGTGCCACTACTGGATGTCACATCTGTAGCCCATGGAATGGTAGTCTACAACCATAAGAGATAACTCTCAACACTATCAGATGTCATATGATAGACGTGAGTGGCAATCTCTGCAATGCTCGAGTGGATATCTCGCCTAGCATCATCAACTACTGCATCGAGTGTCTGTGATAACTCCAAACATTTTGGTAGAACCAAAAGGTTTGGACCAACTAATACTCATTTATTAACAAGCGTTGGTGCATCAGGTCATCTATATTTATCACTAAGCCTCTCTCTGCCTTGTCCAACATTCATTGGTATACGAGTATAATCGACATCTAGGCCCATATGAAACCCTGCAAACAATTGTTTGCAGAAATAAAGTGGCAACTCATCCTTTTGTGGCCACATATGATGATCTGCCAACCATCTAGGATATATGAATGGGGAAACAATTGGATCAGTGCATTTGGTAACTAAATATCCCCTAATCTTCTTCTGTTTCGAACCTTGATAATTGGGGAACATGGTATGGACCTGTGTGGAAGATACATCTATGTTCATAGTGTCCCATTTCACCGTGTCAATCACACTATGAGAAAGGGATATATAGAAAGTATCAATAGACATATCATCATATGGATTATATGTCCAAATAGTGTCAATCATACAAACCAACTGATCCATAATAGTCCGCGCCCTTTCCTTATTTTGTTGGACAACGCCGACAAGTAATGTGGAATCAAGATGATCTAGTGCATGTTATAGGGCAAGAATTGTCTCAGCAAAAAGTCGAGCCCTGCACTGACTATCAGTGAAGGGCATTGGACCAGACTATTTAGATGTCTGGTCAGTGCCCTTGGGATGAACACTAGCATATGATGTATGATCATCCATGTGGAAAATATCTGTATGTGTAATAAAAACAAATATTAATTTAAAATTAATTATTCAAAACTATAATTAAATAATTCAAACTATTTCTGAAAACATATTTGAAAATGATACAATTGTAATTTAAAGTACAATTCAAAGTAATTGAAACATTTGATACAAATTAATCTTAAAGAAACATTAAAATTAAATACATGTACATATACATAGACATGCACATATAAACACACATACACACACATGCATGCATGCATACATACTATACACATATACGTGCACACATACAAGCATATATGTACACACATACATACACCTGTACATGCATGTGTATGTGTGTATGCGCATGGATGTGTATTGCATGCATGTGTATGTGTATGTGTGCATGTGTGTATGTATGTAGGCATGCACGTGTGTATGTATGCATGTGTGTATACACATGTATGAACATGTATGTGTGTGTATGTGTGTACATGTATGTCTATATATATGCATGTCGATGTATGTAAGTATATATATGTGGACTGTATGTGTATGTATGTTTATGTGGCTATGTGTATGTATGTATGTATGTGTGTGTGTAAGTGTATGTATGTGTCTGTGTATACACACATATATACATATACACATATACATACATGTGTACAAACACACACCCATGTACACATATACACACATACACATACACATACACATACACATACACATACACATACACATACACATACACATACACATACACATACACATACACATACACATACACATACACATACACATGCATGCATACATACATACATGTACACTTACACACATATATACATACTTGCATACATATACTCATGCATACATATAAACACATACATATATACATACATACACACACACATACACATGCACAAACATGTACATCTATGTATGCATGTGTAAGCACATGTGTATGTATATTTGTATGTATGTGCATGTGAGTCTAGGTGTGGGTGTGGGTGTAGGTGTAGGTGTAGGTGTATGTGTCTTTGTCTTTCTATGAGTACGAGGATTTATTTTTTTATATGTAGTGTATTGATTATAATTTTTTATGGTTTATATGTAAGAGTAATTAGAAAATAATTTTTTTTTTAAAGAGTAATGAGAAAACTGGGGGCTAGGAATAAGCTCCTTAGGTAGTTCGGCCAAACTCCCAAAGCTCCTCAAGGTGCAAATGAGGGGGGTCAGCCAAATTTTTTATTTATAAAGCCAATAGTCCGGTCGGACTCTTGCAGCCGCAAAGGTGCCAAACAAGTACCATTCAACGTCATGAGGCCCCCAGGTAATCTGACCGAACTACCCCTTGTTGGCCCAAAGTCTGACACAAGTGCATGCTTTGGTCCATATGTACATGTACATATGTACACACACACACACACACACACGTATGTACATAGATATATTCTATAGTTCTATGAAACTAAAGGTTTTGAGGGTTAGCAAAAATAATCAAATCTTCATAAACTGAGAATTTTTTTAAGCAAGGCAAGAGCATTTTCTCTTAAAGCATCCAAATGTGTAGGGCGTATCCTAGTTTAGCATGGAGCTTTTATTGTTGGCAAACAAATTTGTTAGTTAGAGTTCAATTTTCTTTTAGTCCAACAAATGATAAATGGTACAAATAGAACAAGTGTTTGGAGAGATTGTTTCACATGTGCAAATTAGATCATGAATATCACCTAAAATTAATAATATATATTCTTCTTGTAGAACAGTTGTTGAGAAAAGATGTAGAGCATGGAAATTCAAATAAAATAAATATGTTATTTGGATTGAATTTGCAGCTTTCATGTATGAAAATTTGTGTATTCTTAGTGAAGGACGTGTCTAATAAATTATGCACCACACCAATAATTCTAATTCAATTGAATTATTTTTTAGTAAATCTTTTATGTACAACAAAAACGAAATTGTGATTTGTTTTATGAAATGGTATAATTCTTAGTTTTTAATTTGTTATTACTAAATTACGCACTCCTCTCTCAATAGCTTTGTATACATACAATATATAATCCTTCTCAAATGTTAACCAATTAAGACCACTTAAAAATGGTCCGACAATTACCAATAATATTAATGACAATATTAGAACAAAACAATATCAACCTTCAAAAATTACTAGATTTCTTTCCTTGTTTTAGCAACAACTTCTCTTCCTTTAAATTTAGAATATAAAGATATGCTTAATATCTTATTTTTCTTTCTAATTATTCTTAGATTCCATATTAGAGAACTTGATTATAAATATTTTTAATAATTAATGAAGACAGAACAACTTTTTTGCTTTTTCTCAAATGAGGTAAAATCTTATGCTTTTCTTTTTTTTGTGTGTTTGTCATTTTCTCACTCTTTCTTTTGGTGTTCTTCTTATCATGATGATTCCAGGCATGTTCTTTGATCCATTAGCTTTGTTAGTTGGTTTCACACTTACTATTTTTGTCCTTCTCATTATTTGTTTATTTTTGTACTCAAGTTTGATTGCTTATGGGGTCTTGCATTTATTTTTCCTCTTTACTTGTGCATTGTGTCATGTTTGTTTGTGTTCTTGTCCATTTTTTAAATTATGTCTTGCACCCTTCATTGAATATCGTCCATCTCTAGCACATTGATTGAGGTTGTTTGTGATATCATCATCATGCCTCAATTGGGCCTTGGGTGTGCTTTTTTTGTTTGCAATATTTTCAATAGTGAGTTAGATCTAAAATCAAACTCCCACAGGGCTCTTTAAAACTTGATGCAAGAGCATCCTCGGTTCATAGCAATCTTACATCAACCAAAAATATTTCCTTTTTGTTTTGCTTTATGTTTGTAGTTTTACCATTTCTTTCTGTCTTTCCCAGATTTGGCTCATCAGAACCTATGGAGTTGGATTTTGCTTGAAGACTTGATCATCTTCCTTATTCCCAAACCGTGGAGCATTTGGATCATTTTTTGGCAAGTTATCGCTACCGGTTTCCAAGAGAGTTTTTTCTGTTACTGGTTGCTTGAACCTGTTTACATTGGTGATCTATTGTATCCTTTTCGTAGCTTGTGGAGCCCCAAGCATTGATTTCGTTGTTCCTTGGCGTGTGGTCGACCTTCCCTTTGATTCTCACTTCGTCCTTTAGATTTTTTGGAGGATTTTCTTTGTCGGAGGCCGACCTTGTTGGTTTTACACGTTAGGTCTTGTTATTTGGGTATTGAATCCTTTTGGGCTGGCCGGATCCCCTTGGATCATATATATCATTGCAACAGAGAATTAGAATGCAATCAAAGAATTTATATAGAGCATAGAAGATATATCTTAAGATTTGAGGTCCCAATTGTGACCTGTTCTGTATTTTGAGCATGTTTTAGTAGGCTTGTGAGCCGGTTACTGTAATTCAATTATTACTAGTTTGTTGTAATCAGTTTTCATGATATAATTCATTCTGTTTTGCATTGCCTCCATCATGTCCTTGTCTTTCCATTGTGTTTACTCTTGCTGACCAGTCTAGACTGATGTCTTTGAGGTCCCTTGTAAGTGGTGACTACTTCAAGTGGTATCAGAGTGAGGTTTCATTATGAAGATTCTGTTGCCTTGAGAATTTTGTTGTAGGGTGGCGGACTATGAATCTGACCTATAGCCATAGAGGACTAGCGTGAAGATTGTGTTGTCCTGAGAATTTTGTTGTAGGGTGGCGGACTGTGAATCTGACCTACAGCCATAGAGGACTGGCGTGAAGATGGCGCAAAGAGGAAATAGGAATGGTGGAGCGCATGCGAATACAGACCCTGTTGTGATAAAAATGTTGCAAGGAATAGAAGCTTGGTTGGAAGCTGTGGAGACAGCCCAGAGAAGAGGCCAACACATTGAAGATGTAAGTGAAGATGAAGGAGAAGAAGCCCTGGAAGAACAAGTAAACCCATCGGCGGTTGATTCAGATGAGGAAAGGTTTTTGAGTGTTTTGAGTAGGGCGAATACTAAATCTCATTTTACCCCACCGGAATATGATGGAAAGTTGGATTCAAATGAATTGATGGATTGGACCTCAGAGATGGAGAAATATTTTGATTTTGAAAACACTGCAGAAGAAAGGAATGTGAAATATGCCTGTACCTGGTTGAAAGGTCATGCATCTCTTTGGTGGGAGCATTTGCAGGTTGATAGACAAAGAAGAGGTAAAGAGAAGATCAAGACATGGGATCAGATGGCTGCTAAGTTGAAATCAAAATTTATGCTAGTTGATTATTAAGTGAATCTGTTTCGGAAGTTGAAGAATTTGAGACATAAGGAATCTAGCGTGAAGGAGTACACCGAGGCATTTTACAAGTTGAATATTAGATCCGGACATGTTGTTGATGAAGTTGAACAAGTTCTTAGATATTTGAATGGATTGCGGGTGTCTATACAAGATGAACTAAGTTTGATAAAATTGCAGAGTGTTGAAGAAGCTTATGAGTATGACCTGAAAGAAAAAGAGAAGCTGAACAAAAGATATGAGTAGAGGTAGAGAGGCAGAGGTGGAAGGTTTTCTGGAGGAATATTTCAAGGAGGTAGAGGAACCTGTACGGATCAGAACAAAGACAAGGAAGTGAGAAAAGAAGGTGATTCATACCAGAAAGATGATAAAAATTTCTACCGGAGGAGAGAACCAAATGGCTACCAGAATGAGAATTTTGGAAGAGATGACAGAAGACAAGACAAGAGAGTGTTTAGAGGAACTTGCTATAGGTGTGGAGGAGAAGGACATCATTCTTTTGAATGTAAGAAGACAAAGAAAATCGGAAGAACAACAGTGGTGGAAGAAAACCCCACCGGATAAAATAATAAATTGGAAGATGGAGAACTTTTGATGATGAGGAGAGGTTTGTGTCATACCGAGAGAGATGAAGAGCCCTTGCAGAGGAAGAATCTATTCAAGACTAGATGTAAGGTATCTGATAAGTGTTGTAAAGTTGTCATTGATAGTGGTAGTTCAGATAATCTTGTTTCACAAGAGATGGTGAATAACTTCAATTTAAAAAGATTGAAATACCCTAAGCCTTATCAGATAGCATGGATTCAGGATGAACATAAGTTGTTAGTAAGTGAGCAATGTTTGGTGAAATTGAAAAGTGGGAATTATCATGATGAAGTCTTGTGTGATATTATGCCTATGGATATTTGTCACCTTTTGTTGGGTAGACCTTGGCCGTTTGATAGACATGTAATACATGATGGGAGGAAGAATACATACACTATTGTGGCCAATGGGATGAAGCAAACCTTGTTGCCCTTGGAGGAGCCTTTGAAGAGTGAAGTTTGTACAAATGATAGAATCTCTTTGGTGGATGGAAGGAAATTCCTGGATGGATTGAGACATAAGATTAAATCAAAAATATCTTTCTATACTTATAAATATGAATATAATAACAAAATAATTATTTTTAAAAATCCATAGAAGATTATGTTTTTTTTTCTATTGAATATAATCTTTTATGAATAATTTAGAGAAATTATATATATATATAATTAATGAGAATCAAGATGTTTCTATACTTTAAATAGATTAAATAAATATTCATGTTTATATATCAAATGTACATTTTAATATGTAATACACTATATATTATATCATAATTATATTAAATAATTAAATCTATTAATTTTTTTATAATATTAATATGGTAATTTAGAATTAAAAAACATAATAATATAATACTATAATAATAATATATTTAAATTATGTTAAAAATATTTTTTAATATTTAAATCAACAATAAATAAAATTCAACCTGACTTCAATACAAAACCAAAATAAACCCTACTTGATTAACTCATATTGAACCCTAACACAAATTTAATATTGACTTTAAACCAAATTGAATCTTGAATTGAATTGAACCCTAATCCTACAACAAATTAAACCCAAACCCTATACCAAGTTGATCCCAAACCTTTAACAAAATTGAACATTAACCCTAGCACTCTCTCTCTCTCTCTATATATATATATATCTATACACACACACACACACACACACACACACACACACACACACACACCATTCTATATATCCCTCCCTCTCTAACTAGATATCTTCATCTTCACCTCTATCTTTCTCTCTTCCCTTCTATCTATATACATGTATTTATGTCTTTATTCATCTACCTCTCCCCCACTCTATCTCTCTCTTTCGAGACCTCTATAGCCATATCTCTTTGTCTCTACTTCTACCTCTCCATATTTATTCTTCCACAACCCCCTCCCCCTCTCTCTCCCTATTGTAAACACAACATGATCCTATTGAAAATGGAGCCTGATTATCTTTTTTGTTCATAAATTTTGTTTCATTTGTGTTTAGATACCTTTGAGTAGATGCATAATTGATTTGAAGGAAGTGGATGCATAATTTATTCGAAGCAATCACTTCTACATCGATAGCCTTGTTGCGCAATGTCATTTTCTAAATGGCCTACTAATTGAGCTCATATACTATACAAATGCATGCAAAAAATAGACC
Organism: Cryptomeria japonica; assembly: GCF_030272615.1. Lineage (NCBI taxonomy): Eukaryota > Viridiplantae > Streptophyta > Pinopsida > Cupressales > Cupressaceae > Cryptomeria > Cryptomeria japonica. Next base: position 397,874,034 of record NC_081410.1, read on the forward strand.
AAAATTTTCCCTAATTGACATTCCACCCGTCTTCGACATACCCATTGCACACCAAGGTGCAATTGCTAATGTATGATTTGAATTGAAAATAATCGATCAAAAAATATTTATGATATGAATTGATCTTATTAAAATATATTCCGTGCGTAAAATTCAAAAGAACTATTTTTGGGGGCATTCACAACATGCCACGACATATGATGAATATTAAATGTACTAACGAATATTCACGACAAAGTCTGCAACAACAAATATGCGACTGGTAATTATCCTCTTTATTCCCTTATCCCAACTTTTGCTTTAGGGCCAACACTTTATATATAATAAATGGGCTCTGCAACTTCTTCTCGCCTCTGTCATCTTTTGAATTTGAATTGGTTGTATGATCGCCCCCTCTGGGGAGGTCCCCTCCTCCCTACAACCGGACCCCCCTCCCGATACCACAATCGGTTCACATGCCCCTGATTCCACTTCTAAGACCCCACTGTCTGTGGGTCTTACGAAAAAGACTGTCAAGAACGATATTCCTTCTAGCTCTTCATCTTTGGTACTGACAGAATCTAGTCACAGAGATGAGGACAAAGGATTGGATAACCTTGAAGCAAACAAGAAGAATACACCTCCTCCTAGACCGGAAAATGCTTCCGGTCAGAAGAATGTGGAGAATGGAAAAAAAATTCCAAATCTAACTGGAAAAGTGCTCTTCTAGGGTCCACTTATACGACTATGGAAGTGGCTTTGGCTAACTTTACCCAAACTGACGAAGGAATCGAGATCAAGATCCCTGATAGTCTCATTGATAAAATCGCTTCATCCCTTCACTTGGTGATAGTTGGACGTTTCTTCTCTTTCAAACCATCCACCGACATGGTTAGGCGATGGGCTAAGGCAAGATGGAAGTTAAAGGGAAGCGTGGATATCTAAACTATGCCAAGAGGTCTCTTCCTTTTCAAGTTTACTACAGAGGAAGACCTAATCTTTATTTTCTTAGGCTCTTGGGACTATGGAAAACATATTCTAACCCTTGCTAAATGGAATCCTAGGTTTGACCCCTCAGCTGAACTCAATCGCATGGCTCATGTTTGGGTTAGGCTCCTTGGCCTCCCGCTAGAATTCTGGGATGAACAGATCTTCCATTGGATTGGGAACTCATTCGACAACTATGTTACTGCAAACTCAGACACCCTTGCTAAATCCAGGTTGGTTTATGCATGTTTCTGTGTTAATGTTTCTATTAACAAAGCGCTTCCCAACTTTGCTTCTCTAAACTCAAAGTGGGGAAAATGGTCCCAGACCATTGTCTATGAAAATGCTACTTTTTTTTTGTTAGAAATGTGCTAAACAAGGGCATACGTATGCTGAGTGTAAGACCTCGGTGACTGTAGAACCCAAGCTAAAAGAGAAGGCTATTATGGATGATCCCATCAACCCAAGTGGTCCCTCTTCTTTAGCCCCTTTGGGGCTGCCTAAGGTGTGTGAGATCTCTGATGATTACCCCCACACTGATAAGATCCTTGACATTATAAAAACCCTTGTTGATCCAGTGAAGAAATCTAGCCTAGCAGTGCCTCTGGAAGATGGAGAAATTCCCTCGGTGATTAGTCTATGGCTATCCCTTGGTCCTTCTACCTCCCCCTCCTTGGTTATGGGTGATGGTTACCTCTCCCCTAGGCCTTTCGCTATAACTATCCCCATGACCCCACAACCCCCCTTTAACCTTTGTGGTGTTAAGACCCCCCTAGGTGGAAATAAGTTGTTAATCATAGCCCCTCTCTGTCCCCCTAGCAGTTCAGAGATTTTAGAGGGAGTGGCTAAATCTCCCCAGCCGACTTCTAGTGTGAAGTTATCACCACCCTGTTCTCCCTCTGTGGATAATGAGGACTAGTTGACTCATAAGAAAAAAACTACATCTAAGAAAGTAGATGTGGGTATTGATAGTAAAGTTGGAAGACCAACTGAGAGGGTGTTGAGACATAAAGTTATGGCAAGGGACATTGCAAGGGAAAGACAACCGACCCTTGATGGAATCAAAAGGAATAAGAAATGAAGTTCCTCTCCTGGAACACAAGGGGACTCAACAGCCCCCAGAAGCAATTTGCTATAAAAAAATATATCTTGGAAATGAAACTAGATATTTGTCTTCTTCAAGAGGTAAAAATGTCCTACCAAACTTTTGCAACCACTACTGGTAAACTTTGGCCAGGGACTGCCTTTTTGTATGTTGAGGCGTTGGGGGCGTCTGGTGGAATTGCTACCCTTTGGGACCCCTAAAAAGTCCAAGGAAAGGTCTATGTAAGCACTCAAAACTTCCTAGTGGTTACTTTTCAATATGGTGATCTCTGCTGGCACTTGTTTAGTATATATGCCCCCAATTCCAAAGTGGCAAGGCGTCTGGTGTGGGAGGAAATTTTTGAGCTCATCCTTGCGGACCAAAATTTTCATTACACATTGGCAGGTGATTTCAACACCCCTCTCTACCCCTCTGAGAAATGTGGAGGTTTTGTGGATTTTTTTGATACAATGGGAGATCTTGCTAATCTTATTAATGCTACTAGCCTCTTTGACCTAGATCTTTAGGGTATCCCCTACATTTGGTCGAATAATAGGAAAGGGAACCACCTAATTCAAGTCAAACTGGATAGATTTCTTGTCTCTGCCAATTGGGATATTGGTCAGAACTCCAATCTAAGGACCCTCCCAAGGACTGCTTCTGATCATAGCCCTCTCCTCCTCCATTGGACTAATAGATCCCCCTGGGTCCCCCCCCCCTTTCTGTTATGAGATCATGTGGGCCTCCCACCCGGATTTCAGAGATCTAGTCAAGGGCTGGTGGGCCACCCCAGTCCAAGGGACTACGATGTTCAGAATTGCTAATAAATTGAACCTCTTTGCGATGGGTGCTTTCAAGACCCCAGGCCTGGATGGATTCCCCTCGACATTCTTCTAGGATTACTGGAATATTGTTAGTTATGATGTCACTAAGGTGGTGAAGGATTTATTTAGGACTGGTAAATTACTGAAAAAAATGAACAACACCTACATTGTTCTCGTCCCCAAGTCTCCGAACCCCAATTGCATGAAGGATTTTTGGCCCATAAGCCTCTGCAATTCTATCTACAGGATAATCTCCAAGGTCTTGGTGAATAGAATTAAGCCGCTTATAGCTAAGTTTATCAGTCCCTCCAAAAAAGGCTTTGTCCCTGGTCATCAAATCCTAGATGCGACCATTGCTATTCATGAAATTATCCATTCTATGGACAGAAGCAAAATTCCAAGTATGGATTTCAAACTCGACATCTCAAAAGCTTATGATAAAGTCAACTAGTGCTTCCTATTTAAAACTCTCAAAAAACTGGGCTTAAATCGGAAAGTTGTTGATATGATACGGGAATGTGTTTCTATGGTTCAATTCTCGGTCTTGATCAATGAGACTCCAAGGGGGCACTTTAAAGCTAGAAAAGGTATTCAACGGGGAGACCCCCTGTCCCCTTATCCTTTTATTATGATTGCAGAACTCTTGGGTAGGAATGTGGTAGATCTAATGGTCAATGGAAGACTGCAGGGATTCAAAGCGGCTTCTACTATTCTCCCCTCGGCGATTCAACAAGTTTTGGACGATACCTTTCTTTTTGGTATATCCTCCATGATTGAGGCTAAACATTGGAAGAATTTACTTATGGACTATGCCTTTGCTTTAGGGCAATGTATCAACTATGATAAAAGTAATATCTTCTTCTTCAACACCCTTGTGGACCTTCAGACTAAAATCCTTTATATCCTCGGATGTAAGTTTGTTGCTCTTCCTGGGACTTACCTGGGTCTTCCCCTCACCGTTAGATAGAAAATCATTGCGATGACAAATTAAAAGGAACAAGTGAATTTTGTGTTTGGCACACTTGTGCAAAAGAGTTGGTCGAGTGGTCCTACCTCTAACACACACTATCCTCTCCCTTGGCTCTCGTGGTCCTAGGTGCAAGAGAAAAGTGTTAGTAACGCTCAAATTTTATCTTTTTAAGAGAGGCCTGCCAAGGGATTGATACTCTTGGGAACGACCTCGAGTGGTAAATCCTTCGAGCTGCTATAGAAATCAGGTGAAAGCGAAAGCTGTAGCCTTGGGTATAGCTGTTCCTATAGTGTAACTGGCCGAAAGGACAAATCGGTCCCACCACCAGTTACAAGGCTCTTAAGTGAGTCACTGCAGAATGAACTTATGTCCAAAGCCATCGAACATGACTAAACACCTTTAAGTAGTAGCCCACCCATTCTATTGATTGAGGATATTTGAGATATAATTTAGTGCAAGAGCATAGATGGTTTTGCTCCCAAGATACTCACCATACATATTTCCTTGAGTAGAAACATAGCTTTTTGAAAAGTCACTTGTGGCTTGATAAAAGTGGTGACTCCCCCATCATAGGGATCATCTATTTGTTATGCTCATGCAAGACTTAGTATATCACATCCTTACCTAACACGGCAGGATTCATAAGGTATGTAGTACCAAAGTCGAAGAAATATCAAGATGTGGGCTAAATTTATCACAACTGGCCATTTGACCTTAGGGATAAAAAGTGTTTGAAGTGTGTTCGTTTTACAGACCTAGTGCAAATTGAGCCGACTTCAGGCTTTGGAAATACACTTTAAAATAAATCTAAAGGAAGGGTCATATACAAGTCCAAAGATTGGGTTGATCTAGACCCATACTCATTTGTGCCTTTGGGGGCAACATTCTTGTGTTTGTGTGCTTGCTTTGTTTTCTTGTCAAAGAAAAATCAGCAAATCACTTTCAAAAACAAAGTACTCATCCAACATTTCTCAAAAACAACCAAACACATCAAAAACAAAGTACAAACAACAAAGAGTCAAATTTTATGACCATTCTTCACATCTTGCGAAAGAAGAAGTGTCATCAGAATATCAACTTAAGAAGGAGACCATTAAGCTCAAAGGCTTTGATCAAAAGGAGGAAATTCTTCTATAGACAAATCTTTGTCTCACATTGAGTCTTTCTACATCCCATGCGTCTCTATCTTCAAGGTAAAACAAACGAATTTGATTCCGAATCATTGAACCGCAGAACTTTTATGCAATATAGAGCTCTGAGTTATCACAAAAATCAAGGAGGAAAGATTAATCCCAACTTATTCCCAAACATCTGTATCACCTACAACACAGCTCGAGAAGTGCCACCAACGCCTGAAAGGGAAGAAGTAGAGTTTGTTCCATTTGTAACACAAAGTTTTTATTGAAGTTGAAAACAAAACATCCATCATCTCATTCATACATCATTTTTCCATCATCAATTCATCCCAAAACTCTCAAAACATTAAGAGGTTCTTGTCCCAAGTTCTCTTTTAGATATTGCTTGAAATCAAACACATCACATCACTTTTAGATTGTTTCTACATCTAGGATAAGCTCATCCTAAGAGACACATCTACGTAGGTTAAAACTAGTTCATGAGTGAATCCTCTCATTGCTAGGTAGTCAAAATCTGTAACACATCTCAGATTTCTCTACACCTTATCACATCCAAACTCCTCAAAACAAACAAGCAATTCAAAGAAGGAATTTCAGTTACATCTACCTTAAAGTGCTAGAGATCCCCATACAATACAAATCACCAATCATCAATCTTTCATCAATAACTCATCATCATCTTCAATCAACTTCAACACAAACTTACAAACAAAATGGCTCAAACCCGATCGCGATCAAGGCAACGAGAAATAGAAATTGAGGAAGAAGAAGACAACCTCAATGAATTTCAAGAAGCACTTGGAGGAACTGTAACTGATGAAAACCCAAGTACTCCCACTCTTCAACAATCGAAAGGGCTCAACATAACCCTCACTTCAACAGATTATTTGATGAAATATTAAGGAGCAATGCGGATGCTCACTTCTTAAAACTCGCTCAAGAAGGAGCCAAACTCCCCTCGGACTTTGATCTTGCCCAATTAAGACAAGCATCAGAAAGACAAAGTCGCCATGAGGAGGAAAGGGGTAGAAATCACATCAGATATAACATTCCTCGAGGTAACCCACCACCTCCTCCTCCAAATGAAATAGAGATGTTGCGGCAACAAGTCGAGAATCTCGCCCAACAACTTCATAGTGGTGTTAAGACCAATCAATTCTCAATTAACGACATCTGTCCCTATCCTTTTGATAGGAATCTTTATATGCCACCCTTTCCACGCAGGTTCGAAACACCCAAATTTGAAAAATATAGAGGAAAGGGGGATCCCCGTGATCATGTCCGAGAATTTCATTCCGCTTGTCTTGAAGTGGCTTATGAGGACACATACCTAATGCGCCTTTTTCCCCAAAGCTTGGGAGGAACCACCACATCATGGTTTTCCCGACTACCAGGTGGCATTAGAACATTTGAGGAACTCATCCAGAAGTTCCTATCTCATTACTCTCATAACATTGAACGCGACATCACCATGGTTGATCTATGCAACACCAAACAAAAACCAGGTGAATTATTCTCAGTATTCCTGCAACGATGGTGCCAAATGTCTAGCAGACGTTCTCTTCAGTTACCTGACCAAGAACTAGTGGAAATTTTCATTTCCAACTTAAACGAAGAAATGGAATTTCACCTGGATGTCAAAGACACAGACTCCTTTAACGATATGATCACCATGGGTATAAAATGTGAAAGGGTACTCATCAAAAAAGGACTCATCAAAATCTTTAATGAACCCAAAGATGGTCCTCGCCTGCGCTTCAATAGTGATAAACCGAACTTCTGGAACAAGAATAAGAATATCGTCAACGATGGAGTTGTGGATGCTCGAACTATCCAAAATGCACAACCTGTGGTTCGATTTGCAGGACAAAATCCTCCACCTCAAAATAACACAAATGTTCTTCCTAATCAAGGTCGCATCACATCTCATGATGAACCAAGACCCCGTCCACAAAAACAAAAACGCACATACACTCCCTTAGGGGAACCCATTGAAACGGTGATGCGACAACTTATTTCTCAGAATTTGATCACTCTACCTAAGTTATCAAATTATGAGGCCCAAGTCAAACCAGCATGGTGGAAGGATACTGAACATTGTGAGTTCCATCAAGGAAGAGGACACAAGACAAGTAATTGTCACCGATTGAAAGATCTCATTCAGGATCTTATTGACCGAGGAGAAATTGAAATTGAAGGGCATGACCCAAAAACAACCAATAATGATCATCAGATGTTCAAGAATCCACTTCCATCGCAAGATCAAAGGGGTCCTTCGACGTCCAGACGAGGTCCTGATACCACTGATTATACGCAAGCTGCGTATAATTACACTGTCAATCACCTGTATGATGCCAGTGAACAAATTGCAACTATAACCTTCAAAAATCCCACCTCAAATTGCAATGTTGTTACGCGTCGTGGCAAAGTTACCATCAAGGCAGCTCCACAGGGCACCACCTCTGTCCCGAAGCAATACAATCTTGTGGAACAATTAGACAAAACCCCTGCACTTATATCCATTTTGGAGCTTTTGCGTCTGTCACCCTCTCATAAAACAATCTTGGATCACGCACTCCAAGAGGCATCAGTCCCTGCAAACCTAAACACGGACCAATTTCAAGCCATGGTTGGAACTCTAAAGTCATCACCTTGTCTCACTTTTTCCGAAAGTGACAACTCTTCGTTCCAACAACCTCATAACGCCTCACTCCACATTGAAGGCTTTGTCAACCAACACAGGATCAAGCGAGTCTTGATAGATAATGGAGCAGGCCTAAACATCTGTACACTACAGTTGGTCACAGCATTGGGATATGCAATAGAATCAGTGGATCCTCGCAAGAAGATCACCATCAAGGCCTATGATGATGCAGAGCGTTCATCCAAAGGAGCTGTGGTACTACCAATCCGAGTGGGCCCTGTGGTAAAGCATATCATTTGTTAGGTTCTGGACCTTCCTCTGCCATATAATCTATTATTAGGGAGACCTTGGATACATGCCATGCAAGCCGTTCCATCTACCTACCATCAATGTATCAAGTTCCCACATAATGGTGCAGAGATCACAATCCTGGGCGATGCAAATCCCTTTGCATTTTGCCATAATATCAGCCATCAACCGGAGATTACTGTTCCTAATAATAGGGAAGCCATTTCCTCCACATCATATGTAAATCCCACCTCTCTTGCCAGTTCAAACACCCCTATACCCAAGCAAGAAAAGCTTAAGATGAAAATCGCAGAGGAAGGTCCTGGAGAATACAACTTGAGTCAGCTCTTTTGTGTGGGACAAATGCCCACTTCTCCTAGAACACATGGTAAACCACAACAGTTGCTCCAGCAACCACTAATCATGCCTCCATGTGCCTTAACGCCTTTCATTCTTGGAAAGAGTCAAGAGGAAGAGACACAAGATGAGGACCTGGCAGACTGGATCTATAAAGATCCCATCACCACTGACAAACCGCAAGTTACACTTCCTACGGAACAATATGGCAAAGGCCTCCTCATTATACAAAGAATGGGATATGATGGTCAGAGTGCTTTGGGATACTACAAACAAGGATGACACGAACCGCTGCTACCAGAATTCAAGCCCAAAGGTAATACAGGCCTAGGTTTTGAAAAAGAGATCCTTCCTAAACTCAGATTCAAAGGAAAACCTAGCAAACCATTTTTCCCACCTACTGCAAAGAGGACACCTTTCATAATCAAAGCACCATCAAACACTATCCCCACTGCCCCATCGAGGCTCACAAACCCACCACAACCATCTACAATGCCAATCATCCCACCAAACGAACCAGTAATCCCATCAATAACACCAATAGCAGCAGCAACTGTATCAGAACCCGCTGCAACATCTGTGGCGCCAGTAATTCCAGCAGAAGCCACTGAGTCACCATTACCAATACTTCTAGTAACAAATCCTTTAAACCCCATCACGGTTCCTGCAGCACTGATCACCACAAAGATACATAAACCAATCACACCTGCCGTGTTCAACTCCAAAGACATCCCAGTATGGTATAGCAATCGGATGCTGGAAAGTGATTCAGAGACCGACTCACATGAGTGGGAATTTGATTCTGTACAGCTTAACACTTCAGATGAGGAAGACACATCACCACCTCCGCCACGCAAAGACATCCCTATTTACGGAGAAGCACAGATAAAGACCACTTGGGTACCTAAGCTGGAAACATCTTCCACAGACCCTACGTCTCATCCTACGTCTGATTCTGATAGGGAGAGTACCATCAACGACCTTCACCACACTGTCTTAACCCTCACTGATACATCTCCCGCACTTAACCTAATTGATGACGTAATGCCCATTGTCCACCCTGAACTCATCGAATGGAACCAGCCAAATCCCCCATGTCTTGACCTCTTCCAAAACGATGAGGCTATCATTGACTTTTTGGAATTAAGGGATAATCTACCAAGCGGGGATCACAAAGCTGGATTCACCATTGAACTTAATAGCGCAGCATACTTCAGGGCGGATGCCAAACCCTTCAGCTGCAAAAATATAACATTAAAACATGGATCTTCGAGTGAAAACCACACTGTGGCACTGTTTGATCCAACAAAAGTAAAAAGAAAGAGCGTATCCAATGGTGAAAACCTCTCTGAGGCACTTGAGGATGAAGGGTTTGACATTCTCCCTGCTAGTACACAACAGGAACGATCGACGATTCTCATTGAGGAGACTAAAGAATACAATGTGGGGACTCCTGAAAACCCTCATATCATACATCTGGCATCTCTTCTCACTCCAGAGGAACAGCCTCAATTTATAGAGTTCTTCCAACAGCGTCAGATCAACTTTGCATGGTCATATGCAGACATGCCTGGGCTTGATCCTGATTTAGTCATGCATCATCTCACAGTAGCAAAAGGAGCCAAACCTGTAAAGCAAAAGCTTCGTAAGATGCATCCTCAGATTGCCGTGCTAGTCAAAACAGAAATCAAGAAACTCCTGGATGTTGGTTTCATTAGACCAATTGATTATGCAGAATGGATCTCCAACATTGTACCAGTTGGCAAACCAAAAGGGGGCATCCGCATTTGTACAGACTTCAGAGATCTGAATAAGGCATGTCCTAAGGATGACTTCCCTCTACCAAATATCGACATCATAGTAGATTTGACAGCAGGACATGCCATGCTTTCACTCATGGATGGCTTTTCAGGATACAATCAAATAAAGATCGCACCAGAGGACCAACATAAGACAGCCTTCACATGTCCATGGGGCACATACTGCTGGAATGTAATGCCTTTTGGTCTAAAGAATGCAGGAGCGACCTATCAAAGAGCAATGACCACCATCTTCCATGACATGATGCATACTATGATGGAAGATTATGTGGATGATTTACTAGCAAAATCACTTACTAGAGAAGGACATCTTCACATCTTAGATAAAATCTTTGATAGACTGGAACAATACCATGTTCGACTCAACCCAAAGAAATGTGTCTTCGGAGTGACCTCCGGGAAGCTTCTAGGATACATTGTCTCAAGCAAAGGTATTGAGGTCGATCCAGCAAAGGTTAAAGCAATCATGGACATGCCACCTCCAAAGAATATCAGTCAGCTAAGGACACTACAAGGACGGCTTCAATCCATCCGCAGATTCATTGCACAATTGGCTGATAAGTGTCACCCATTCACACACCTGCTACACAAGAACATCCGCTTTCAGTGGGATGACAGATGCCAGCAAGCATTTCAGGCGCTTAAAGACTATCTCATGAATCCACCATTGCTGATGCCACCAGATCCAAGTAGACCATTATTGCTCTATATCTCAGCAACAAGTACAGCATTGGGTGTACTACTGGCACAACATAATGCAGAAGGAAAAGAGTGTGCTATTTACTACATCTCTCGCACACTGGTGGGCTATGAACTCAATTACACACCTATTGAGCGAGCTTGCCTAGCAGTAATCTTGGCAGCCACTAAACTGAGGCACTATCTATTAACACACAAGGTGCAACTCATTGCAAAGATTGATCCACTCAAGTATTTACTTAGCAAAGCAGCATTGACAGGTCGCTTAGCCAAATGGGTGATGATTCTAAGTGAATTTGATATTGAGTATGTGGACCGTAAAGCTATCAAAGGTCAGGTTATTGCAGATCAGTTGGCCGATGCACCTCTCATAGGTGATCATCCTCTCATTTCCAATTTTCCAGATGAAGAGATATTCATGATTACAGAAACACAGTCATGGAAATTATACTTTGATGGTTCATACACTAGGCACGGCTCGGGGGCAGGCATTCTGTTTATCACACCTCAAGGTGATAGCATCCTGAAGTCTTACATGCTCACATTTCCATGCACAAACAACATAGCAGAGTATGAGGCCTTGATCACAGGACTCAGATTAGCCATACAATGGAAATTAAAAGAATTGCAAGTATATGGCGATTCCCAACTAGTCATTCGACAAGCAACAGATGAGTATCAGACCAAAGATGATAAACTCATGCCATACAAGCAAATGGTGGACAATCTAAAGACATCATTTACTACTATCACTTTTGAGCAGATACCAAGAGATCAGAATCGAGCTGCTGACGCTATGGCTACCATCGCATCTCTACTAGATCTTCCACAGAATTCAACATGCTACGAGTTCTTGGTAGAACAACTTTGGATCCCTGCTTATGATATCCCTGAATCTGAAATGATATGTTGCCTTGTTGGTTCTGAATCCCCATGGTACGGTGAGTTCTACACCTATCTCCGTGATCACACCCTTCCTCCCAACCAATCAAATAACCAACGTAAAACCTTCATTCGCCAAACTGCTCGATATACCATTATTGCCGAAACCCTATATCGACGCAGTCTTGATGGTACTCTCCTTCGATGTCTAGAACAAGGTGAGATAACAAAGGTTTTGGAAGAGGTACATGAAGGAATTTGCGGGACTCACTCAAGTGGTCCATCACTAGCCAAGAAGATCATGCGAGCTGGATACTATTGGCCATCTATGGAAAAGGATTCCTACTACTTTGTCAGGAAGTGCAAAAAATGTCAAGTTCATGGCGACCTAATACATGCACCAGCTCAAGAACTGCAACCAATCACAACACCATGGCCTTTTTGTCAATGGGGCCTTGACCTTGTGGGTAAGATTCATCCATCTTCATCCAACGGCCATAAATTCATTATTACCGCCACCGAATATTTCACCAAGTGGATCGAAGTTGTTCCACTTACCCAAGTCATCGGCAAGCAGATCGCCTCATTCATCCTCAATTACATCATCTGCCGGTATGGTGTGCCCATGTCCATTGTCACAGATAACGGTCTTCCTTTCAAAAATCAGGATGTTCGTGAGCTTTGTGAGAAATTTCATATCCAACACCGCTTTTCCACTCCCTATTACCCACAAGGCAATGGTCAGGCCGAAGCATCCAATAAAAACATATTGAGGATCCTAAAGAAGACAGTCAATGATGTCGGCCGTGATTGGCATGTTCAATTGAATCCAGCGCTATGGGCATATCGAACTAGCATTTGGACCCCTACAGGTGCAACTTCTTATTCATTGGTCTATGGTGCTGAAGCTATCTTACCTATTGAGGTCGAGATACCATCCTTACGAGTTTCATTGCACAATCTCATCGATGATGAAGCATACAGAGTATCCCGTCTTCAGGACTTAGAGTTACTAGATGAGAAGCGACAAGCTGCATACAATCACCTCAAAGCCTATCAGCAGCGCATGAGTAGAAGCTACAATCACCGAGTTAGATCTCGTACATTTGAGGTAGGTGATCTTGTTCTTCAAGAAAATCCTTGCAACCAACCAAACAGAGAACATCAAGGCAAGTTTGAATCAAACTGGTTGGGCCCATATGTTGTCACTGCTGTATTCGGGTCCGGGGCATATCAGTTGGCTACATCAGACGGAGAACCGCTCGCAGATCTAATCAATAGCATGCACCTCAAACGGTTTTATACCTAAGGTATACAAAGCATCAGGCTCCCCTACATATCAGAAAATATCAAAAACATTCAGAAAATGTCCTAAAGAAAATACAAAAACATTCAAAAAAAGTAAAGAAAAATCATGCATCCAAACGGTGAACAACCACTCCGGTGGCACCTTGGGTAAGTGCGATGGTGAAAACCTGGCAAATAGGTGCCACTCGTAAGGGCTATGGCTCCATTATCTTTTCAGACTTGTTGCGATCACATTTACTTCATACATACATCCATCCATCCAAAGCCATGGCTTGTTATTCATCTGTCATTAAGAAAGTACTCCATGCATCTAGCATCCCACCTTTTCATAGTCAGGTCTAAAAACTGGGGGCAATACCCTTAACCTATTGATGGAAGTGGATTCTACATTGTCTTATGTGTCATTACGCTCTTCATTTAGGCAATCATCAAAAATATCAAAAACATTCAAAAATGACTCACAAAATCCACAAACATTCAAAAACTATTACACAAAATCCAAAAACATCGAAAAACCATCGAAAATCACCCAAAAAACATGACAACACCTTGTACATATTCATCCGATCAGATACAAAATACTCACACAAATGACCACTTATCACTCGACCAACACAATCAACATCAACAATCCAAACTGTCTTAAACAAGGATGCATCCTTCCTTATCAAAACAAAGACAAGATGACATTTTCTTTGACAAGAAAATTATGTTAAGCTATCAAATACTTCGTTGATTTATGAGTACAATCATTTGTTTATCTGTATCGGGATCTTTCAGCATTGTTTTGTATCGTTTGCGCATTACTTCCGATGAAGTACTGGGGCATGTACTAATGGTGTCTACGTGGGAAGTTCACCAAGCTACATGATCTTATGCAAAATGCAGTCATAGATCATTACGGCTTGCTGACTACAGCGTATACCTCGACCATATGAGCATGAACCATTACCAAAGATCCATATTCTTTATTCTTTATGTATATATTGTTTGTTTGCAGGTACAATTCTCTTTCTTTGGTTCCTCCTACCTCATCCAAACTGGATAAAGGTTTTATCTCTTATTATGGTATGCACTTGTCTCAGGATATGATCAACCTAAGATCAAGGAGGACGTTCCAAGTCATGCATGAAAGGAGATAATCCTTATCTGTTCTGCAAGCAATACTCAGGTCAACTTGATCCATTATATCAAGTTGCTTGTATTAACTTGCTATATCAAATCCATGTAAGAAATACTCTGGTCATCTTGAATCTTTATGTCAAGTTGCTTGTATTTTCTTACAACATTTTAAAAGCTCAATGATGAAAAATAAAGCACTATGGATCATCATTCCATCTCATTTGTATATATTGCATTCCATTGCATTCCATCCATCCATACATTCATAAATAGTTGCATATCATTCATACATAGTAATGACAATGGATACTCTATTTTCCTCTTCTTCCATAGGAATGTAATAGGTCCTCCATTTCTTCTATCTAACATTGAACCCCTCCCCACCCTCCCCATCTCGATAATTACCATCACATACCCTACATCGTGTCCCCATCAACCTAATCAAGCCACGTTCATCACCATCCATCTCTAAATAGGAGGGATTGTGTTTCCTATCCTAAGTCATCCAATAAGTCAAGCCAGTTACTCTGTCTACACAGATACATCGACTCCCACAAACCTAGACTATCAACAGATACTCTGATCAAGTATCTTCGGGTCTCAACAGGTAATCGATTATGGTAATCCTAGACTACATCAGGCATTTATCACAATGACCTAGTCTCAACGGGGTTGCCATGATTCCCCACAACCATCCATCACACGCACATACTATCAATTGATCAACCAATCAAACACAATCCAACGGACAATTACATCAATTGTCTACGTCTCAATGAGTATTTTGCTTCATATACCTTGACTTCATCGGGCAATTACATCAATTGTCTAAGTCACATTAGGTCACTTTGATTCACTTACTTAGACTTTATCATGTCCAAGCGACCAACTGACATCAACTGTCACGCTTTGACTTGACCGGGGCAATTAAACCGATTGCACTAGATTGTCCAACCAATTTTGATCAATTGTATAGCATCAATCCAAACCCCACACTACATCTGCTATGTATCTCTTGCATGACCTCAGGGTACTCGCTGGCTTGTTGTTTCTTCATATTCACTCCATTTTCTCCCATTCTTTCATCATTAGTTCTAATTTCTTCTATTCTACCTCCCCTCCACTTTGTATTCTTTTTCGAGAGATCGCCCGATTTTTCAAAATAACATTCGGCCCATCTCTCGAGGGGGCATACCACCCATTAAATTTACATTTTATGGGGCATTTCTTCACACCTATTTTTCTTTCTTTGAAACGACGCGATAAACTGCACCGTCTCAAAGAGGGGCAAATGTAGTCACATAAATCTGTCCACTTAATTAAATGAATATTTAATATTTATTTGATTATTTAACCATCAATTAATAATTAATTAAATTAATATATTTAATTAATTCATCTTAACCCTCTTCTCCTATTAATTAAATAAATTATTCAATTTATTTGATTTAATTCACTTAACCAAATTCAGACCATTAATTAAATAAATAAATCATATTTATTTAATTAAATCTTCTCTCACATTTAAATAAATTAATATTTATTTAAAACCCCCAAAATCCCACCTCTCACATTTAAATAAATAAATCATTTATTTAAAATCACCTTTATCCTCCACCCACTTGCATTTTCCTACAAATACAAGTTGCACAATTATTTTAAATAAATAATTTATTTAAATCACTTTTATCCTCCACCCACTTGTATTTTCCTACAAAAGCAAGTTGCACAACTATTTTAAATAAATTATTTATTTAAAATCCTATTTATCCTTACCCACTTGAAACCTTTAATGGTTTCCCTTAAAGTATTCAAACTTGATGGCTTTAAAGTCTTCAAACTTGATGGCTTTAAAGTCTTCAAACTTGATGGCTTCCTTCTATAATCTTCTTAAGACTTTAATGGTTTTCCTTAAAGTCTTCAAGCCTTTAATGGTTTCCCTCAAAGTCTTCAAGCATTTTAATGCTTTATCTTCATTTTTCTCATTTAAATAAATTAATATTTATTTGAATATTTATCCAAATGCAAATTACACCATTTAATTGAAATAAATGATTTTATTTTAATTGAAAATACCAAAATTTCTCCCACTTGCATTTTCCTACAAAATCCACTTGTATGCCTAAACCCCTTCTAGATTCTTCTAAACCCTTCCTAATTAGCCTAATCCATCCCCTAAATATTGTCACATTCCTAAGCAAATTGGAGTCACTTCTCAAAGACTCCAAAGTCTTTGAAAAGCAATTAATGCTTTGTGTGTTCAACAAATTAACCCTCAAAGTCTTGGATAACCTTTGAAAGCTTTCAACCTTCAACCACTTAATCCCCAAAGTCTCCAATAACCATTAATGGTTAATTCAACCCTCCCACATGGTTAAAACATTTGTTTTGACTCAACCTCTACCCAACCCAAAGGTCTCATCAAGCCATTAATGCTTTGACTAGTATTATCTCTTAAACATTTGCACAAAGGTTTATCCTTGGATTAACTCTTAATCCAATGGGTAATCTTAATTTAGACTTGACCCTTACCTTCTAGATAACCATGAGGTCTTCTCAGGCCTTTAATGCCTCCAACCTCTTCTCTCAACCCAATCCTATGTTGACACTTGTCACCATTTTATTGGTGCCAATTGTGCACATGGATCCCCAACTTTCAAACTTGGCCCTTGATTAAACCATTCAATCTTAACCCTTCATTTCCCCATTTCTTCTATAAATAGAACCCTTCTCCTCAAGCAAAAAGAAGCATTTTAGAGTATTGTTGTTATACTGGCATTAGCATAGAGCTTTTTCATAGCATCACTATCTACTCTTGCATAGTATTTGCTTATCATATTCAACCATCTTGAATCTCCATATGGCATCCATGGCTAGTGCTAAAAGTTGAGAGCTACACTCATTTGGGACTTGGAGAGGAGAGAAACAAGGGAGAAGCATCAAAAGGCATCATGGAAGCATCTTAGGGAGGCTCTTCTCCTTTCTTTTATTTTGTTAAACTTCTTTCATGCTTTTTGAAATCTCTCTTGATATGTTTGGAATGGTTTTTAGTTCTTTGTTTTGTTTTTATGGTTGAAACTAACTTATTAACATTGAACTTTGTTGTTGCCTTGTCCCCATTTCCATGACATCAGATTCTATTTTGAGGGATGCTAGAATGTTTATGGCTAACCTTGACTATTTCACTATCCGCCACATTTTCAGAGAAGGGAATGTTGATGTTGACTCTATGGTTGTTGTGGGTAGGTTGCAAAATGACTTACAATCCTGGAGGAACACTGATCTGCTGCCAATGACCACCAAGGAGATTTTGGAAAAAGAAAAAACTAAGTCTTATGATGAATCTTTATAATTGCTATCCGATGAAGAGAACAAATTTTCAAATTTTGAATTTCCACCATGGGTTGGGGTTGCCACGTAGCTACATATGGCTTTGTCATCAGCTTCAAGGGGGATTAGATAATGATGATATTTATCAGTGTAGTACCGATATCGGGAAAGACAATTTTCTATTTATCATCCGGACGAATGTCATTGGCAACAATAAAAGCAACAACTGGGCTTGACTAAATTACATTGGTTGGATTGATGGTTGACACGAGTGTAATAGATTTCGTGATGGGGAGATATGTTTAAACACAACTTGCAATAATCGTGATGATTATTGCATGATTTTATTCCAGAATTGGCTGAGTTTTCTTCTTCTCGGCTCCACTTTTTCTCTGGTTCGGGCCTGTATCTTTGCTGCCTTGTTTTTCATTTTCTCTTCTAAGCTGGAATAAATGACCATGGGGGGTGACAAACTAAGACTTGAACCTGACAAAACAGATGAATTCAAAGCCAGGGTGACAGTTTGGTTTGTCTGCTAGAAAGGTGACATTGATAAATTCATGGAGAGCATGAAAGGAAACGACAAGAGACTACCAAAGCAATTAGTGGTCTCTTGGGAGGACATAAGGGTCACTATGGGTGGTATCTTGTTCGAAGTCAACGAAGATGTGATTGCTCAGTCGACAGAACTATCCATGGAGGGTAGGAAATGGAAGAAATAAAGCAACATTTTGGACACCACCAACCTGAACTAGTTTTTTCGTGATGGGGAGAACCCTGTGAAGAGGGCTGGCGGCTTCAACCAGAAAGAGCTTCCGCTGCCTTGGGATGAGGTCTACTACATCATTTTGAAATATTTCACCCTTGAAGGACGGTATGGGGTTTTCTACTACTATCACCTTCCTTTCCTTAACCATCTTAGGAATAAAGATCTTATCTCCATTCCTTTTTTTCTGTTGCACTATATGGATTCTAATGTGAGAGATATTGTGGAAGCTAAGAAGAAAGGCAAGGACTTTACTATTCTCCACCAAGGCTTTATCCTTTGCCTTTACAATTTCCACTTGGCCCTCTGCCCCCCTTGCATGATTTCTGTCTAGAATGTGTCTGAAAGTTAATCTCTGACCATAGCTGCTGATAAACCTGACATAAGCCCTCCTCAGTTGCCCGAACCTGGTTCCTCTAGTAAGAAGAATAAAAAGTGCTATTCAGAGGATTCAAAACCCCCCAAGAAAGTGAGAATCTAGGAAATTGACTCTGATGTGGAGATTATGGATGAAGCTAACACTCCCCGCCACTCTATGAGATTGGCGTCGAAACCCCCCTGATAAATCCTTAAGGGACCCCTCCTCATCCCATGAAACTGGGAATTCCATCCCTTCTAACAATGTGGCCCCGTTTTAGTCCACTTCAACCCCCCACTGAGAGTCCAAAAAATTCCATGAGCCCAGATGCCGACCCCAAATCCCAGGCAAACTCTTCGTCCCCTACTCTCAGGTTTATTAAGATGATGGTGGTGGAGGAAGTGAGCAACATCAAGGAAGAAGCAGATGGCAAACTGGCCGACTTGGAAAAGAAAGTGGATGGCATGTTTGAAAACTTGCAGGATATTACCAATAGAATGGAGGCCATTGAGAACAAGCTGCCGAACGTCTCTAGGTTTACTTTGAATGTCGTGCAGAACTCTGCAACGACTCTTTGTCTACTGCATGAAAGCACACTCAAAGGTAAAGGAAATGAGGATGAAGACTACAGGGAGCTCTTTAAATTCCTCTCCAAGGAATGGGCAAGGAAGCTCCTCAAGAGAAGCCATGTCAAAAAGAAATCGCTGTGTTTTCTATGGTTTGAGTTTATGGTTTTTTGAATGGCCCTAATGCCAATTCTTCTGTTATTTTCAATTAAATATTTTTAAATGCCAATTCTTCTGTCATTTTCAATTAAATATTTTTAAATGCCACTTCTGTAAATTTGCACACGGCACTGCCAAATATTTGCATACAAAATTGACAAAATTTAATCCTGAATATCTATTCTGAACATTGTATCACATCAAAGACAAGGCGACTACTCTGTTCATGTTTTTTATACTATAAATAATTTGTCCCTGGTGTAGAATTTTGAAAATTTAACCTTTCCAGTTACAGAAATAGGTTCAAAATTCGGCAGAATTATATTTCATTATTATATCACTGAAACTTTTACATATCTCTGCACCTATGGAGGAAATCAGGTGGCCAAAATATAAAATCTCGAAACCCCAAAACACTAAATTTCGTATTTAAACGCACAATAGTGTTCACAGTATGCATATTTATGACTGCACTACCAGATTGGAAATGAAAAGACAGAGTCCGGAATGCTGGTCGTCTAGGCAACTTTAACTTCAATTGTCTTAGGTTTCTTGGGCTCTGGAGGAGGAAGCTTGGGAATGGTCACACTCAGCACTCCATCGTGACAGCTAGCAGAAATGCCCTCCAAATTGCAGCCCTCAGGCAGGGTAAATTTACGCATAAATTTGCCGACCCTGCGTTCGATGCAGATGAATTTGACATCCTCCTCTTCCTCCCTCTTTCACTCTCCGCTGATCGTCAGCACATTCTCATCCTGTAGTTGAACCTGCTTGTTGTCAAACATACAGCAACCACAGCCTTAGCGACCAGGAAATCGAACCCTTTTCATCCTAGAGATGCAAAAAAAATTAGGGTTTCGAGGGTTTACAAGGGAAATACCTTGATGTTGTTGCTTTTAAGGCCGGGCATGTCGATTATAAAGACATAGGAGTTAGGGAACTCTTTGACATCAGCGGGAGTGGAAGCCATAGCATTGGTGTCTAGAATACAAGTGCGCGTGGCGTTATTGCGCGTGGGGTTATTAAGGAGGTTCTCCATCTCGTCGGGGACGCTCAGAAGCTGGTGCACAGTACTCAATAGGGGATCCATCTCTTCTCACAGCTCTGCATTGGCATAAATTTTCATCATCTTCTTATTCAAGATCATTCAAATGCTAAATAATTTCTTCACAAAACACAGAGAAAACACAAATCAAAAGCCTTGAGAGGAACAGAGCAGATCACTTACCAGGTCTGTTGATTGCAGTTGAAGAAGCAAAAGTATAGGCACGCTTTAAAAGGAGGTTAATGGAAAATGTCTACAATGTACAACTAGAAATATTTGTGAAATACTAGAGAGATGATTAGGAAGATCGATGTGTGGCAATTTATATAGCGAATCTGCTGGTGCAAGGGAAGAGACGAGTTCTCTGGCACCTTCTCGACATTTCTTCATTTCTATTTTCCCCAATGAATGATATGACAGAGCATAGACATATATTTTCGGAAGCAATAGAAACCCCTGGGGCCCACTCTCGAACATCTTTACGCCGAAGACGTCTCTTACTATGGAATGCACCGAGCTGATTTTGTCTATCAATGATCTACGTTTCCCGAGAGGCGTGCAAGACGATTGAGATGAGAATAACCATTGGATCATTTTTCCCGTTGATTTTGCTTCCCCGAAAACTTCTGTCATCGCCTGCCTTTATGAACCGCACTGTTAATGTCAGATAGTACTTTTACGGCTTCATGTGCTGATAAACTTGGGGATATTAAATATGCTTTTTTAAAACCAAAACTTTAAAACGCGTGAATTTATAGGATTATATTCCTCACACATACCGATTGTTTCGATTTTGTTCTACGTGCGCTTCGTACTGTATACTGCATTAATGAATGCAGACATTTAAAAGTGCAGTGAACGAACTGACACCGTGTCCAACGATTACAGCTTCATGCAAGTGGTAAGTAAGAGCATTGACATGACGTTGAATGAAAATCGTTTAGAATTTTTAATATTTATTTATCTTCCTCTTAAATAAATTAATTAGATAGTGCTGATTTGGTGGTGGTCTTACGATGAAAATAATAATTTATGAATCTTATAATACTCTATTTAATTCCTGGTACTTCTAAACCGGTTTAGCCTTATTTCGTTGATCTATTTTCCACGCCAGGCATTTTATTTTAATCCCTATCAATACTTTAAGAATATGTTTAATTAAATTTTCAACTTTCAAAACTCAGATTTCTTATTAATTTTAATTATGATATATATAAAAATAATCAATTTAACGTATAAATTATTTGAATTTTTTTGAATTTTTAAAATTTTAATAATTAATATATTAAATAATATATAATAAATATAATATGTAAATAATAAAATATAAATTTTTAAGTAAATTATTATATTATAATATATATAATTGATTTTTTATATATATTATATGAAAAGTTAAATAATATTATTATTTACTTTTTAAATATATGTGCAAATAATAAATTATCACGCGTTTTTCCTTTCTCACGCGTGAAAGACGGAAATCGAAAGAAACGTTATTAAAGAAAATCCTCTACCGTATCTCCGTTCACATTGGCAGTTGCTTTTATCATACTAAATATATTTCGAAGAGCCAGTATACGATCTTAGGGAAACATGCAACTTTTACTCGAACAATGGGATTCAAATACGAGTGCTTCTTCTATTTAAAACTTTTTTAAGACTTTTCCAATGCTACGTGGAATAAGAGTTTAAATATTAATTTTTTCTTCTCCCTTTATATTATCTATTTTTTTTTTTTAAGTTTGAAATTTTTTTATTAGAGATTTTTAATATATAATGTATGAAATATATAAATAATAAGTTACATATTTTATTTTTTATTCAATTTTAATTTGTTTTAATAATTATTATATAATGTATCAAATAAATAATAAGTTTTAATATATTATATAGTTTTTTTCAATATTATTGTTTAAATTATATAAATATTAAATAATTTTTTGATAAATATAATTGTCTTTGAAAAAATATATAGTTTTTTTTTTAAATTATTTTTAATTTATTTTAATAATTATTATATTATAATAATTAGTTTTAATATTTTATATAATTTTTTGAATAATGATTCAATTTTTATATTTATTTAAGTTCATCTCTATCTCTGATCTCTATCATTGTATCCCTCCTTGCACCTCACTCTCTCTCTTCTACCTCTATCTGTCCTACAAGATATCTCCCTCCAGTTCTTTCTGTGTTTCCATCTCTCTTCCTATCACTCCCTCTTTTTATATCCCTCTATTTCTCTATTTTCTATTTCTCCCCCTTTCTATTGATCTATTTATATATTTCTCTCCCTCTATCTCAATCTCAATATCTCTTTGACACACACACACACACACACACACACACACACACTTTCTCCCTCACATCTTTATCTTTATATTTCTCTAGCTCTCTCATACACAACACCATATTCCTTCTTCCCTATCTCTATATCTATATGTCTCTCTCATGTATCCTTTCCTCTTTATTACTTATCTCTATCAATTCCTTTATCTCTCACTCTTGCTCCTTCATCTCTATTTTCTCATCTCTACCTCTCTCTCTATCTATATCTCATTATCTCTATATCTCTCTCTTATTCACTCCATCTCTCCCTTCATGTCTCCTTTTCTCTCTTTATATACATATCCCTCACTATCTTTCTCTATATATCACTTCCTATATATTTATCTTTCTATCTCTCCATCTCCTCTCTCTTATTTTGTCACTCTTTCTATCTCTCACTCTTTGCCTCTTTATCTCCCTATCTTACCATATCCCTCAATATCTCTCTATCTATCTCCCTCCCTCTATTTATAGACATCTTTGTCTCTCTCTCTCTTCTTAAATGTATATACATATATTTATTTGAACCTCTATTTCTATCTCTCCATATTTACTCTCTCTCTCTCTCTCTGCATCTTTTTATCTTCCCCCCTTCTCTACCACAAATATCTACCCGCTTACCTATATTTTCTCTTACACTCCCCCCTCTCTCCTTATAGAAAACATAACATGAGCTTGTCTGTAATGGATTTTGATTATCTTTTTGATTCAAAGGTTTTCTTTTCAGGCATGTTTCGATCCCTGTAAGTGGATTCAAATGAACCTATCACTTCTTCAGTCATACCTTTATCTCACGAGCAACAACATTTTTTAAATGGCCTACTAATTGACCTCATATATTGCACATATGTATGCAAAAAATAGACCATTTTTTTCCTAATTGGCTTTCCACATCTATTCGGCGTACCCATTGCACACCAAGGTGCAATTAGTTAAATATCAATTTAGTTTTTATTGTAATATATTTTATAGAATTTTAAATTATATTATTTATTTGTACTTATTTTATTTTTTAATTAAAATTAAGAATGTTTATTATTTTATTTAATAACTTTACGATATTAGTTAAATTATAATAATTTTTGTTAAATATTTTTATTTTAAAATTTGTTCACAAATATTTTTTTGGGTTATTTTGAAATAGATTTAAGATATTTTTATTTATAATTTTAATAAATAATTTACTCAAAATTATTTTTTATTTTTTATTTATTTATTTTAGAATTAATTTATGATAGATTTTATTTATTTATTTATCTTTTAATAATGATTTTATTAATTTATTTTAAATTTATGATTAAGAAAGAAAACTCAATAAATATTATAAATTGATTTCATTTGTTTGTTTACATTTATATATTATTAAATACTAATATAATAAAATAACACTCAAAAAATTAAAAATAATTCTAAATAGGTAATATAAATAAGATAAAAAAATTATTAAAATAAATTATACTAATTTATTTACTATTTAAAATATCATATTAATATTCAATTTAGTAATTTTTTTTTTTATAATGAATAGGTTTTTTTTCAAATGTTTTATTTTTCATATTTATGTTCCCATCGAAATTTTTTTTTTTTTCATATTTATTTGTAAATTTGAAAAATCTTTAATTAATAAATTTTAATCTTACTTTTTTATTGCTAAGTGTGTTTAAACTACATATTGGGACAATAGCCTCATAAACCATTCACAATCATAACAAGTAATTTCTATTCATTAAAAAATGTCTTGAAATTCGAAGCCATGCAATTGAATTTCAATACATTTGGTATAATTTGATTACTTTGTATTTGTTAAAAGTAGTTTTCCAATATATGCATGATATCTTTATTATCAATGTCAAGAGGAAAGAAAACACCTTTCATGGAAGGTATGTATATCTGTTTGTCATTCATTTTGAAAACAACCCATAAAAAAAAATTGAATTTGTGAAGTAGCCTTTAATATATGGAGAAGTTGAGTTGGTAGAATAGATACCGCTCAATTTTTTAGTTGAAGGCCATCAATTTTCATTCTAATGATACCTATGAAGATTTATCTTAAAAATAATGTCAATGTATTTTGATATTTTCCTTAAATATTTAATGCACTAGAAGAATGAAAACAACCCATAAAAAAAAATTGAATTTGTGAAGTAGCCTTTAATATATGGAGAAGTTGAGTTGGTAGAATAGATACCACTCAATTTTCTAGTTGAAGGTCATCAATTTTCATTCTAATGATACCTATGAAGATTTATCTTAAAAATAATGTCAATGTATTTTGATATTTTCCTTAAATATTTAATGCACTTGAAGAAAAATAACTCAAAAGAGCAAGTTAAAATGGTAATAAACTAAACATGTAGGCATAGAAACACAAAAAACTGCATCTAAACCCATTGTATATTGTAGTCAATTAAAAAATCTTTATATCTTTATTTATTAAACTTGAATATGTCTACTATTGACTATTAGGACACCAAACTATCCAACTTGAACTTAATATCACTAATAAACCTATCCACATTTAAACATCCATCCCTATTCCCATCCTCACATTTCTAACATCTATAATGCTAGCACATTACAATCTTGTCTTTCAAATGGGGTGACACATAGTAACATCCTATATGTTCAAAATGGTCTTTTTTTGGGCAACACTTGTACTTTTTTATATTGTAAACTCTAATCCGCCTCTAACCAAAAAAAATCAATTCAATCAATAAGGCTTAAAGAAATAAAGTAAAAAAGAACACTTAGTAGCACTTAGTGCATACTTCATAGTAGTAATCACACACAAGCATCGCTATTAGTTGACCTCCATTGTTGAAGTCGTATGCACACATCTTTGCATCTGGGGCATACACATTTCACTTTGTTGAATTAGTCTCAAGATTTATTTGAGATAGATCTCTAAATGTGCCACATGCATCATTTTTTGTCAAGACAACCATTGTCAATGCAAGTTTTTAAACAAGACAAAAGAAAATTATATGAGACTCTTGTTTAAGACCTTCTCTCCCAAAAACAATTCCCCAGATAAATAACAAAAAAAAAAAAAAAAAACATTTCACCTTATTAAAGTGTGTCATTTTATATTTAACTATTTTACCTTACCTTTTAAAAGTATGTCATTTTATTTTTAACTTTTTAAGTTTGGTTTTTCTTTTTTCCCCTAAGTTTGGTTTTACCCATGCCTTCTAATATAAGAATTAATTTTTTTAAAATATTTTATTTAAATACCGTTATAACTTTTAAAATTTGATTTATTTAACAATATTATTATCTTTATCTTTAATATTATAATTTTTTTAATTTTAAATATTAAAATTATCTTATTAGCATTTTTATAATATATTTATTATATTTTAAGTACATAGTTTATTAATATTCGAATTCTAAATGATTAAAAAAATAGTTTTACTCTTTTATTTAATAACTTATTCATAGCCTAGAGATTGATCATATGTACTACACAAATGTATGCACAAAACAGACCATTTTTTTCCTAATTGACCTCTTCCACCTCTTTACCATACCTACCTCACCCGCTTTATATTTCTATCTCTCCATTTATTTTTCTATATCTTCCTATACATATCTTTCTCTACCTCTATCTTCCTATCTCTCTATCTTTCTCCCTCTACTCTATCAATTTCTCTATCCCTCTTTATCTCTCTATATCTCTCCCCCTCTCTCTCTCTTCCTCTCTCTCTCCCGTATTTGCAAACATAACTAAGCATATCAGTAATGGAAATTGATTATCTTCCTAATTCATAGGGCTTGTTTTACCTTTGTTTAGATCCATGTAAGTTGATGCAAATTGTTTTAAAGATATCACTTCTCTATTGAAACCATTTTTACACAAACATCAGCTTGTAATTGCCCCTAAAAATTGACCTCATGTATTGCACAAATGTATGCAAAAAAATAGAACCCTCATGTATTTCTAATTAACCTTCCACACCTATTCGGCGTACCCATTGCACACCAAGGTGCAATTGCTAGTTGCTAGGATTATCACAGAAGAAAGATAAATATGGGTATGAGACTACTTGAATACAAAGGTATCTAAGTGTGCTACAAGTAAGGTGTACTGTATTGATTTTTTTTGAAAGAATTGAACTTATAATTTCTCTTTCAGAGTACAAATTTTATATCATAAGAGAATATATAATCAAATAGTTAGTTGTTGGAAAAGATAATAATGACATTCATTATAGAATTTTATTGATTTATTTATTATTAAATATTATTTAAGTTTTTAATAAGTTTGATATGAAATTTAATTGTTTTCAGTGATTAATTACATATTTAAAGTTTTTGTTCTTAATTATTCTTTGATGTTCTAATGTTTAGGCTCATTGTCAATAATATTTTGTATATCTTGTATGATTTCATATTTTTTTATTAGGTTATCTTTATTCACATGAGCATTTTGAATCTTATTGTTGGTAAAATAAGGTGAAAAAAGTATAAATAAAAGTTATTATTAAAAGTTATCCAAATATGACTTTTATGTATGCAACATTGGATTATCTATTATAAGAATGTTTGTGGAAGTTTATAGTAACAAATAAAATTAGTAAACCATAAAACATTAACACATAATGACAAATGTTCATAGATAATTATTTCTTGAAAACTCCACCATCAAAGAGCGGCTCAAGAATATATTAGTCTTCAAGTACAATGTACATATGTATCAATATACTTGTCATTCAATCTAACAAAATTTTATAAAAACATGTTTATATTTGTAAAACATGTCACATCATATTTTTAGTCACCCAGTTTAGACATATTTTTAATGATTAAACAATTTCTTAAGTGAGCAAAATCAATATTTTGCATATTGCATTATGTTTTGAGTGATATTATGACAATAGATAGATCATTATCTTTGTAGAATTTTGATTTTTTTATGATACTTAATGTATATAATGTGGCATCTTATTTTTTAATTATTCTAGTGAGTTGTTGTATGTAACATTAGGAACTAGAGGTTATATGAAGACATGTCATCTTGAGTAGGAGAATTAATTTAAGTCATACGGGTTTTCACTGAAGGTTGTAATGAGTCTTGGATCTAGAGCCAAATGTACTTGCTAAACTTAGAATGACACTTAAGTACATTGATTAGAAAATTAAGTTTCCTTGTTGATCCATGTCTATATATAAAGTTCTTCAGATAGGATATTGGAGTGAAGAAAAAGCTTAGAAGCCAAGGTTATGTTATTGGGTCTTTTCTTTAGATAAAAATGTTGATCTCTCATTGTTCTTGGTTGTGCCATTATAATATGTCTTTGGAAGTATGTTTTTTATGCTATTGGATTGTTTATAGGATAGAGAGCATGTATTGGAGATGACAAATCTAATCTTCACTTGGTTCTAAAAGAGCATTAATACTATATTGTAATAGATTTGTTGTTAATAATATATTGGGTGTGCTTTGGAGGCAAGGATTTGTTAGAAGGTTCCTAGGGTATATTTTATGTTATGTGTCTATTTCTCTATTGAAATTTATTGATTTTTTTTAATTTTGCAAGTATTCTTCTAATTAGATTAATATAATTTCCTATAATTAGTATTATTTTCTTTTGTCAAGCATTGGTATTTGTCTCTAATTTCTAACAACAAAGATTCAAGGCATTTAAAATTTAAAAGAGTCACCTACTTTCCAACATGCCCAGAAGCAATCTTTTGAGATCTTTCACACTCCTCAGTGAAATTTTGACTAAGGGACACACCTTTATTTCAATATGATTCCTGTGCACCCCTCTTGCCCTCCACACCCCTCCCCACAATGCTATATAGAAACTAACATTTATAGACTAGAATTTAAAGCTTTGGAGGTTATTCAGAGTTAATGAAAGTGCTTGATTGTCTTCTTAAGGGATTTCAGGAAAAGCCATTCCCAATACCTCTTCTAAAATGAAGGTGATGGAGGTTTAAATCTGACACAAGAGGGTTAGATCCTTATAGGTCATAGTGATGAAATTTCTTCCAAACATCAATCTCATACCTATTAGGGTCCTCAAAACCCTTAAGTTGGACAATCTATATATGCTCTTAAGGAGCTTATAACTACCTTAGTGGATTGTGTTAGGATGTTAGAGGTGGATAGACATACATAAATTTTGTCTTGGATTGTTAATTCTCATTCTAATTAAGAAGAAGTAACACCTCCTCATTCTCCTTAATTGACCACTAAGCTAGTCAATTTCCACTATTCAATACTTTTTATTCAAAGTCGAACCATTTAGATGATTACCACCCATACCACTTTAGTGTGCCTCCACACCCTTTACAATATTTCACACGCTGCAATGCCTCAATATTTAGCTAATGCTCCACAATATCCCACTTATTTTGCTTCCATAAGATGTGGTCTTCTTCCTCTTTCTATTGATACTCCCATATTACAAACTCATCTTAAGCACTTCAAAGTAACCTTTGATCAAGAATGTTAAGGATTGGTGATATTTAAAAATACCATGGGGAAATTACTAGATCATAAGCACAATCACAATAATGGTAGAACTGATCAAAGACAATTTTAATCGTATAAATGTTCCATGATTCTAAGGAAAATTAAGGTTCCATTTAGTGGTCCAAATTAAAAGAGTCATAGAATGATTTCTCTTTGAAGTGTGAATATTAATTCATAAGTGTTTGATGTGAAATAATGCACATTGAATGCCCTTAACTACTACTACATAGTAATAAATCACGTAACACATATATTGATTGATTCAAGGCTAGAATAAAATGACTAGGCTCTGACAACATTCAAGTTTGGGTGTTCAATTTTTTATATAGTGTATGATCAATCCTACACATTGTCGGATCGAGATAGAACAACAAGGAGCAAATATCAAGGTGGGTAATATATGTATGGATGTGAGTGCATGCATATGTATAATAAATGTAGACATATTAGAATCATATGAATGCAAAGATTAATAATAGAGAGGCGATAAATCAAAAAATGAATGTAAATGAAAGAACGCAGCACATCATAAAAAGATTCAACTTTACACAAAATTACCTCATTTATCAATATATAATTGCACTAAACCATTCATTTAAAATACACTTAAAATCAAATATAAGTTAAAAGAAGTGAGTAAATTTCATCATAATAAGATTGTACCAAAATTTTGAATTCCATTCATGTAAGGTCCAACTCTCGATAGCTGAATTTATCTACAACTATATTATCCGAACCCTCTTAATTGTCCTTGAAGAATAGTGATAATGAGAGATATGCAAGTTTCTGAACATGTTCTTTACTCTTTTTTTAATCAATATGTGAATAGTCAGCAATCTTTACCTTTTTTTTTTATCAATATATCAAAATCTAAAGTTGAAAAGCTCAATCAAAAAATTCTTGTGACTAAATGTTCTCCAAATTTCCCTATCAATTAAAATATTCTCCAAATTTCTCTGCGAGTGCGCAGCCATTGCACCTCTTAACGGTGCAAATTCTTGTCGTTATAAACCTTTATATTTTGTCTATTAACATAAACTATAATTCATTACATGTTACCTCCTAATAATCACATCACACGTGTTCGAGTTTGGCGCGGAGAATTTGTCTCGCTTGCTAGAGGATGGACTGCCACGTCACCTGCCAGTTGCGAGAGGGAACGGAAACGAAGAAATGTCCAGAAGGTGCTACACAGCTCTGGTATCTTCCATATCGGCCTCGCATTTCATATTTAAATGCCCATCTTTCTCTCTTCTCCTCATCGCATCATTTCTTGAATTTCATCAGAATTATTATCTTTCAAAGCGTTTATTTGCTCTGCATTTTGTACTGCGATTCACGGACCTGGTAAGTGCTCTGCCCCCTTCGTTACGAGGTCATAGATTTGTGATTTCTCTGTAATTTATGAAGAATGTCTTTTCAATTTAATGATCCTGGAAAAAGGAAATGAAATTTGATTGGATTGCAGAGTTGTGAGGCGTGAGAAGAGATGGATCCCCTGTTAAGCACCGTTCATCAATTGCTAGGTGTTCCCGATGAAATGGAGAAGCTTCTCAACAATCCTACGCGTACTTATGTTCGGGACACAAAGGCCATGGCTTCTACTCCTGTTGATGTCAAGGAGTATCCTAACTCCTATGTCTTCATAATCGACATGCCGGGCCTTAAAAACAAGGACATCAAGGTATTTTCCCTTTAAATCTTCAAAAACCCTGTTTTTTTGTGCGCGTGTAGTATAAAAAGGGCTGAAAACCCTCGCTTCTGAGACTAACGAAGCGGTTGCTGTGTGTTTGTGAGCAAGCAGGTTCAGGTTGAGGACGAGAATGTGCTGACAATCAGCGGCGAGCGAAAGAGGGAGGAGGAGCAGGATGTAAAATACACCCGAATGGAGCGCAGGGTCGGTAAATTTATGCGCAAATTTACTCTGCCAGATGACTCTAACACGGAGGGCATTTCTGCTACCTGTCACGATGGAGTGCTTAGTGTGACTGTTCCGAAGCTTCCTCCTCCCGAGCCCAAGAAACCCAAGACTATTGAAGTTAACATTGCCTAAGCTCCCTGTTTTCCCCTCTCTGTGCTGTATAACAGCCATATATAGAAATATTATGCCTGTGTTTGAGATGGAGTACATCCGAATATAATGCTTAGGATTTACTTGAGTTCTCGTCCCCTGGATTTAACGAGATAGAGAAGCTATTTGAGAGTACTTCTGGTAACGAGAGATATGTAAGTTTCTGCAAATGTTCTGTAATTGAAATGTCTTTGGTACAAATCGAGAAATACTCGAACTCATTTTCTACGAAGGCTAAATTTTCGTCTGTTAGTGCACCTGTCTTTCTGCAATTGTTCTGTAATTGAAAAGCTTTTGATGCGATTTAAGAAAAATGTTAAATCATTACAGTGGAAGTTTAATTTTTTTGTCTGTCAGTGTACTTCTTTTTCCTGTAAATGTTCTGTAATTAAAATGTTTTTGGCGTAATTCGAGAAAATTTCGAAAGTTGAAGTTTGGGTTTTTTAAATGTCCTGCAATTCAAATGCTTTTGGTTCAATCCAACAAAATCTTTATGAAAGGCTAAATTTTAGTCTGTTACTGGATTTCGTCTTTCTGCAAGTGCTGTACTTTAAAATTTTTTGGTGAAGGTTGAAATTTTTTGGTCTTTCGTGCGATTTGTATTCCTGCAAATGATTTGCAATTGAAATTTTGTAGTCTTTCAACTCCAGAAAAATCCGAACTCATTATTGTGGAAGGCAAAATTTTGGTCTGTTAAAAGCACAGTCTTCAATTGATCTGTACTATAAATGAATTTGATGCAATTCATGAAAAAACCAAAATCTTGAACAAAATTTGGTCTGTAAAAATACTTCTTATGGAAGTCGGGCATTAGAAATCTTTCGCCGAATGAGGCACCTCTTTGACGATTGAGAATTTAAAAAAAAAAAATCATTTCAATAATTTTATGTAGTTTTTAGTGGAACTTGAGAGCTAGCATTTATAAAAATCACATATGCACGAATCTAGGATGTTAAAATCCCAGATGATGCCCAACTCTAGGATTTTTTTTCCTTATATTGAAAGAAGCTGAAAATAATACCCAAAAAAGAAAAAAAAAACAGCCGAATTGAGGGTGTTGGGGCGCATTAATGAACGCATCCATAGAATTGTAGGCTTTGCAGCATCCTCGACACTTGGTTGATGTCGAATGGAAAGGATTCTTGGGGCATTCATTCATCTCCGAAGGGTGAGTGGGAAGAAAAGTCGGTTTACTCTAGTGATTTATTCTAATGGGGATCAAAGATCATATATAAAGAAAAAAAGAAAATAAAAGGAACTGCAGGAAAAGATCATACAGACATTACAAATCCACTTCAGCAAAAAGATCATATATAAGAAAACTTTGGATCTGTCTAAACTAGCAACTTTCAATCTATCTCCAAAAAGAAGTTTAAAATGAAGAATGAATCATCGACTTCTAGACAGCATTAGCTCAGTTTCGACTTCTAGATTTGAGCACTTAGGATACTTATCTTTTTCGAAAATTGCATCTCCTTTTTATATTGAGTCTGAAATTTAGTCTCATATTTGGAAGGAGATTAAGATATATATTTTCTGGAATTTAGTGCCATAACCAATCTTTAAGGATATTACATTTCAAAGGTGTATAAATTTTCATAAAAAGTTGAACAAACATTAATGATTTAACAAAGGTTATGAACACCTTATTATTTAAACAAAAAGTTTCATCAAAATCCCACAAATTCCTCAAACTAATCAAAGGTTATGAACACCTTATTATTTAAACAAAAAGTTTCATCAAAATCCCAAATTTCCTCAAACTATTGTACACCTTTTTTAAAGATAAGAGCTAGTGATTGCCCATGATACTCTACTAGTCTATTCTACCAAATGGAAGAAGTTCAAATCTAGTGATTGCCCATGATACTCTACTAGTCTATTCTATCAAATGGAAGAAGTTCAAAAGTTACATGTTGGAACGAATCTTTTTTTCAATTCTGCCAAGGCTTCCAAATAGATTATAGTGGAAATGAGGTTCTAATATCGAGCCCACACCTTGTCACTTACTATTCATGGTCGCACTAGCAACGCGGTGACGAATTAGGATTTCTCACACCTTGTCACTTAATATTCATGGTCGCACTAGCAATGTGGTGACGAATTAGGATTTCTTATTGCTTTTCTCTTTAGATCACTCTCATGATCCATTTAGTTACTAAATAGAGACCCCCTATCTCTCATGATCCATTTAGTTACTAAATAGACCCCTTGTTTTCCAAATAAGGCGATCCAATAAACCCAACCCACCTTTATAATTGGGGGTTGAATACAATGTAAGGAAGAGGTTGTTTTGGAACATTGTTTACCCTCTCAATTTCCACAAGAATTGACACATGATTTTGTTTATATTCTCATTTTTTTTTTCGAAGGCATCTAACATGATGAGTAATAAACATGAAAGAAAATTGTTTCGCAAGTAAACAATTTGTTGTTTTAGCTTAGTTAAAAATCAATTCACTATCAAATAAACAAACTCCCAATACACCATGTCTATGTTTAATTTGTTTCCATTGCTTAGGAATTCAATGAGGAATTGGATCAGAATGTATCAACGAGAATTTAGTTCTATTGTGAGGTAATTTTGGTCACAATATAGAACAATATAAATTAAGAACCTCCAAAACATTATTGATTCTAGATTTAGAATTTTGAATGAAAAACAAATCGTCATCAACAAAATGTGAATTCACACAACTGCATTGTTGGTAATAGGAATGTCTTTAATCAAATTCATTAGGTTATACTTTTGTACAATATATCCCAAAGCATCAACTACTAAAACATATAGAAAAAGTGATAAAGGCCATCCTTGCATAATATAATGCTGCAAAAAAAATGGTTTAGTCAATGAATTATTGATCACCAAATGAGCATTAGCATCTTTAAATAGCATTTGAACATGCTTGCACAAATTTGGTCCAAACCCCAGATATTGCAACATTTTGATGATAAAACTCCATTTCATTTTATCATAAGCTTTGTCAAAGTCTAATTTAATGCATCCTGCCTTGATTATTGTGCCCATTCACTAGTCCTACAAGCCAAAATTAGCTTATCCAAAATATATCTTCCACCAAGAAACCCAGTTTGTTCAAGCCTAACTATTCCCTTAGCCAAAGGTTTAATCCTTGTAGCTAAGGCTTTGACAATTATTTTGTATGAAGTATTCAAGAGTGTAATCGAATGCCATCGAAAAATAGAATCTACATTTTTCCCTTAGGATACTTATGCATCTATTAAATGCAATTTTTTTTTTGTGTTGACCAATCACGTTACCGAATTTAAAAAAATTGTTTGTTTTTCAATAGTTTTAATATTTATTCATATTTTAATAATTTAAATAAAACTATTTGATTCTATTTCTATTGGCTTATACAAGTAACAATCATTGCATATTTTATTTTATTTTATGTTTTGAAGTAAATATTTATTTTTTCTATAGTTTTGAGGAAGTCTCTAGAAATCTAACCTTTCATTAATACAAAAGCAGAGAAATCCAATCAGATCCAACCACTTGTTTTACCAATTTATAGAAATCTAGAAAAATCTTATTCCATTGAAGACAGAATCAGATGCAACCACAAAATCTTATTCCATTGAAGACAGAATCAGATGCAACCACTTGTTTTAATAATGTTTTAATAATCTGCAAAAATCATTCCATTGAATACGAAATAACAAAGAGTGCACAATCTAGAAAGTGGAACCAATAAAAAACACGACAAAAAACACAATGGGTGCAGACAGCATAGCAAGGTATTGCAGAGTTCTTGAAGACTTATTTTTACAAATTTTCACTTCATATTTCCTGCAGAGTTCTTGAAGACTTATTTTTACAAATTTTCACTTCACATTTCCTCACAACTGGATGTAGACTAGTCCTATTCATAACACTTTTTATTGTTATGGGCATTACAATTGGTTGCAAGCATAGTGATTCAATTAACTATTGTTTTCAACAGGGTAGCAGTATTGAACAATCTGAATGGACATCCTTTGTTGGTACACATTATATTTCTTCCTTTTTCTCATCACTTTGAAACAATTGTGACACTAGATGTAAACGAGAAAAGATTAGTTACCAATCTGATGAATTTGCATGGCATTACCATATTCCTCCAAATTGAGAACAAGGCTCATCCTGTTTCTGCTAGAGAGTAGTTTTCCCTCACTATATAGCTAGATTTATTTTCTTTTCTTTGTAAAAATAATTATCAATATTTGTTATCTTGAATACATGATACCTCTAGCCTCTTCTCTTCAAGGTATTTTGTTTGCAAGATCAAAACCTGTCAAGGCTAGAGACAAAAACCCTAGGGAATACAAAGAATCACCCCCTGGTCTGAAATCACAATTACTTCCTCTGCTACTAGGTAAGCAGAATAAAACTCCACTCCAAATTGACATACTTTATTGGTCATTAAACTCTTGAATTTAAACTTAATGCTTTTCTGTATCACTTAGAATTTTTATTTTTTATTTTTTCTTGAAAAACCTAGCTACTTTGGTCATTTTAGTTTTGCTATCCAGTATATTTTTGTTTGTCACTCCCTCAAACCGAATTTTCTTTAGAGCTTGCATGCATCAGTTGTCTCCCACCGTATATAAAAAAAAGGCGCAATTTGAAAATCTAATCGACAAAGTTAAGATAAACAAAAGCAGAGAGGACTAGCAGGAAGCCCTCAAATTAACCTCTTTTAATAAGATAACAAATACCAGAGTAATCTACGAAAAGAAATAATTAACTATATGAAGCTAGAACAATGACATTTGAACCAGTATAAAGAAACAATTCATTAAATTAAAACCAAAAGCAAACTAGAGGACACATTAAGAACTTTAAATCTGTAAATGATACACTCTGCAACAACTCTTACCGGACCGCCATGAGTAGTAGTAGTGCCATAGAAAAGAGCGTAACTCAGAAAAAAAAATCACCCAACTACCCTCACTTCCAATGTTATTTTATAGTGCAGAAGTGTAAGAAGCAAGAAAAAGGTTAGTTTACACTGCAGTAGCCATAGAGTGGAGAACCATTTAAGGTTATCTAGTTAATTTTTCAAGGACCAAGTTCCCCGACCCTTTGTACACTGTTTCGTTACACATTTCTTACTCTCTCTGGAATTGATATCTTACGCAGGCTCCTCAGTTTGAATTATTTTGCTTACCTTATTCGTGCGCTGCTCTATAATTTCTCTGTTTTCTGTCTGGGATTTCAGTGCTCAGTGTATGTTCTCCTTGTCTAAGGTTTGAAAATTTGGGGAATATCGATTTGTAACCATAAGCATGTGCCAAAGAGAAGCCAAGTCTACATAAAATAAATGCCAAGTCTACATAAAATAAATGTCAAATGTGAAAATTAAGTCATCCCTATATGCCACGTGTCCAACTTTTTGTTGTCCAATGCTCTGAATATGTGTTTCATTTGTTTGCCACCCCTTAATTCGTTCCTATTTCCTTGTATGGGGTTTTTAAACAAGAGAAACTATCTGAGCATGTATTATTTTAATCTGCGGCAACAATGCCAGCCTGATGAAATTTTAAACACTATTTGTATTTTAAATTCTTTAATATCTGTTTGGCCTGTGTAGTGAGCTCTCAGGCTCAAAAAATGTGGAGAAAAATCACTTAAATGTTGGAAAAGCTTTCATTTTATTATCATTTAACCATCAACACAACATATCAAATGCAAGTAAATGTTACACAATATTATCAACTTCACATCTAAATCATTTAACCATTGGTAGGAACTTGACGCTTTGCATCTCTTGCTAATATCAACCCCTAATGAAACTTGTTCCAAAGTTTCAAGGTAAACCATGTCAAAGTCTTCCTTGATGTGAGGCACCATTTTTTTGGCAAAATTCAACCAACAACCCATCAAATACTGGGCTTTTGTTAGGGGCCATAGCAAACACAACATGTTTCAATTCTTCTATGGATAACTCCCTATTAATAAATTTGTTGTAATCCTGATCTACCTTTCTTGGTATGAAGTCTTTAAGCAGGTATTTGAAAATAGTTTGAGCATCATGCTAATGGTGATCCTCTTTAAAAAGTGTTTCATAGAAATTGTGAAACAATGATTTAATATCCTCTAGATTTGTACGGACATGGCCATCCTCATCTTTAATAGTTGCAATCATTTCCTTCTTATATTTATAATTTGAAAAGTTAAAGAAATATTTTGAGCCTTTATTACCTTCCATAATTCAATGAAGTCTAGCTCTAATTTTGGCCCCTTGGATCTTGTAAATATCAAGTTTATGAAGCTAGGTTTCTAAAGAAGTTCTGGAAGATTGTATTGCAATGTTGTAAGAATTTGAAGAAATAATTTTTCTATTGAGTTCCAACTTTCTCTGAAGAGATTTTTCTTTCCTCTTTCATTGATCAACCTATCTTTTACCAAAGGATCGTAAAAATTCAGCACATTTACATATGACATCATGCCACCATTTCCTATAAGATTCTCCTTCATTTGGTTTAGGAATATAGTTTCATATGCCTATGAAGGCTGCAACACATGAGTGTATTTTAAGATGTGAAGCATTCATTTTGAAAGGAATATGGAAATTAAATTCTTTAACATCATCCCTTGAAATGACATAGATGATAGGAAAATAGTCAGATAATGAAGTAGAATAATCAACTTTCACATAATGTCCACTGGAATCCTACAATAAATGCAGATTGAGAGAGATATAAAACCTGTCTGATCTACTAAGCTTTCTATCTACTCCCAATCTACAATTAGTCCAAGTAAACTAGTTATATTCATAGCTCGAGAGTTTTTTTTGTGATTAGAATCAATAACACCAATAAAATTTTGGCAAAAACACCATTTATCAAATTCACCATTACTTAATTTAAGGTGGCTATGGCAAATGTAATCTGTATGATACTCTAGCATGTTAAAATAACCACCAATCACCCAAACATATTGGGGTAAATTTTTATTCATCCATTCCCACAATTCACATCTTTCTTTGGTTATAGTAGGAGCATAAACATAACATAAACCAATTATTCATCCATTGATAAACAATAGAATCCACACACAACTGTTTGATGGTTCCTCCCCTTTATCAATGATAAAATTATTGATCCAAGAAGCTACACCAATAACAAACCCCCTTCCTTCCATATGCGATGTATGGAGAAAAAAAACACCTCTCCAAGCGTTGAATAGAGAAGAAACAAGGTGGGTAACACTAAGCTTTACTTCTTGCACAAAGACAATATCGGGTTTCCATTTATTTATAGCCTCCCTAACCTCATATTTTCAATGGGGAAGTGACAACCTCATGTTTTCTTGATGAAGTGAGATTCTTTCTTTTCTTAAAATAATGGTACAGGTGGGCTAAAATAGTTTCAAATTTAAAATGTGATTTGGATGGTTTTTTAGTTTAATATTTGAAATAAAAATGGTAGTCAAAGCTCAATAATCGGGAGGATTTGGGGATTAAGGTCCCTATTACCACACTCTCTTTATTTCTAGAAAGGGATCTTTGAATTTGTTGGAATTTATGTTGTAGTTATATTTATTTTTGATGCTCTGCAAATGAAGGATGTTAGAAAAACCTGTGGTGAGGCAACACACACATGAAAAACACAAGAAACAAAGAGTTAGTGTTAGTCAACCAAAGTTTACTCTAAACAAGCATATCAAGAGAGACACTATAAGCACGATAAAACATTTAACAATAAAAGAAAATGCAACAAGGAATCTCCAAATGACTTCCACCATGCTTGTAGCTCTTCCTCCCTTGTTCCTCTCCTCTCCAAGTTTCCAAATGAGTGTAGCTCTCAGCAACTTTTTGCACTATGGATGTCTTATGGAGATTTAAGATTGAAATATTTTAAACTATGCTATGGAAGTGTAAAACAAACTAATCTGAGATGCTATGAAATGAACCAAGATTTATTTTAGTCCAAAATGACAATATATTAGTGAATTATGGTAAAATGCTCTTCTCTAAAATTGGCTATAAGTTAAATTCATACAAGTTTTCATGATTATAGATGTGCTTGAGGATTGAGGATGAGAAAATGAGGAATACGAGCTCTATTTAAAGGTAAAATAGAGCAATGGATGGTTGAGATCGAGTAATCTCAACAAGGGTCAGAATTGAAGGGTTTTAGATCCTTGTGAGGGCTTTCAACCCAATCCCAGGATGACAAATGTCCACATGAGATGGGTTGAGGGGAGAGGGAAGAAGAATTAAATGCTTGACATGACTTGAGGGTTAACTTGGGAGGTAAGGTTAATATTGAGTTGAGTGAATAAATTCATTATTCAAAGAATAATGCCTTTATCCAATGGATAAACTCTTGTGCAAGAGTTAGTGAGGATAACCATGGTCAAAGCAATAAACTCTTGAAGAGACCCATGGGTTGAATGAGAGTTGAGTTTAGAGGTAATGTCTCTAACCATGGGAGCAAGTGGATCTAACCATAAATGGTTATGTAAGAGCCATTAATGGTCATGTAAGAGCCATTAGTGGTTTGGAAGACTTTAGCGGTTAAATTGTTGAACACATAAAGCATTAAATGCTTTTCAAAGACTTTGGAGTCTTTGAGAAGTGACTTCAAGTTGCTTAGGAATGTGACAACAATTAGGGGATGGATTAGGCTAATTAGTAAGGGGTTAGAAGAGTGTAAAAGGGGTTTATAATTGCAAGTGGGTTTGGTGGGTGAGGGAAAATAGGTTTTTTATTAAAATAAAATTCATTTATTTCAACAAATAGGTGCAATTTGCATTTTTAGGAGAATGCAAGTAGGGGGATTTAATGATTTAAATAAATGTTTTAATTATTTATTTAAAAGAGGAAAGGAGATTAAATTAAATAAATAGAATTTATTCATTTAATTGATTGTGAATTTGGTTTAATGAATTAATTTAAATAAATTGAATAATTTATTTCATTAATAGGAGAATGGTTGAGGATGAATTAATTAAATGTTAATTTAATTAACTGTTGGCTAGTGGATTTTTAATCAAATAAATAGTAAATATTCATTTAATTAAAATGGACAGATTTATGTGACTATAATTTTTTAAAATAAATTTTGAATCAATTGGGATTTATGTTTTAGTTAGAGGTTTGTTGAGGGTTAAAATATGGAGTTCAATATGAAGTTTTCGATAGAGACAATTTTTGGTTAAAGTTATATATGTTTAAATGAGTTTTATGGTATATATTTTTGCACTATTGAATATGTTTGCAGTGTTTAAAGCATGTGATTGGCGATAATTTAACTTTTTTACAAGATATTGCATAATTCAATTTTACATAAATTTGGTTTCATAAAAAAAACACACTTGAAGTTTTGTTCTTTGCTAATTGATGTCATTTTGTTTAAAATCTTTGAATAATTGTTATCATTTTGTTTATTTCTTTGAAGGTACACTTGAACTATTGTCATTATTTGTCTTTTACAAAATGTTACATGATTCATCTTTTACAAATTTGATTTTCATAAAATATATGTACTTGAAATTTAGTGTTTTCTCAAAATTTGAGAGTTTCTTTAATCTGATTTTATTTATAGCCCTTCAAAAAAGTTTGCATAATTTTATTTTATTTAGTCTTTAATAATAATTTACACAAAATATTTGAAATTTTTCTTAATTTAATTTTACTGGAGATTATTTTTTTAAAATAAATTCACTAGTTGTATCATACCTTTATTTTGTAGTATTTATATATTTGCATATCTTATTTTATTAACGTTCTTTCAATTTTGTTGGATGTACATTTTTTTATATGCAACATTTTCAATGACATAAAATATATCTAAAATTCTTTTTGGAAAAATATTTATCATGAAAAAGATCCAATTTTTTAATATTCAACATTTTCAATAAAAGATATATTTAGAAAAGTTTTTTCCCAAATAAAATCTATCATGTAAAATATCTGAATTTGGATTAATCTTCAAATTAGATAATATCAATATAAAAATGTTTATCTTTACATCATATTAATTATATTTGCATGAGAAAAATTACAATTTATGGTTTCTAAATTAGCAACGAAAACTTTAGTGGCAAATATTTTGCCAATTGGTGAATATTTTGTATTGGCCATTTCAAAATTGATGAATAAGTTGGATTGAATGGGGTGGCTAGATTGCCCCGACTTTATCCATTTTCAATCAAATGCATTTCAATTCGCCTTCAATTTTATTAATTATTTGTAACGATTTAAAGTTTTTGCCAATAGAGTCTACATTTTCACAACAGTCTATTTAATATTTTTGCCTGCAATTTTAGAAGTGTGCCTTAATTTACTGCCATATTCGCCAATAGCCATCAATAGTTCAATTTACATGAGGACCCCATTCGCCTAGCATTTTTGGAAGTGAGTCTTAATTCTCCGCAATATTCGCCAATACCATTATCATTCAATGTTGTGGGAGGATTGATTTCACTAATTCTATTATAAGTCCATCCCAATCAACGGTCCATAATCGCCTAGTAAATTATAATGTATATGTTTTTTCGAGGCTTGATTCGCCCTACATTTCTATAAGATGTGTTAGAATTATGTCATAACCCTCTTTTTGGACCTTGATATGACTTGCTACTACTACTACTACTACTACTATTATTATTATTATTATTATTATAATAATAATAATAATAATTATTATTATTATTATAATAATAATAATTATTATTATTACTACTACTATTGTAATATTAATTTTATGATTAATGTTAGATAGAAAAGAAATGAGGTTGAAGTTTTTAAATAAAAAAGAATTTAAGTGGCGACACATACATGAGGTCATAATTTATTTGAAAATTACTTATTTTCTCAATATCCTAATTGAGCACATGGTGTAGGAGAAATTAGAAGACTCTAGAAAAGAAATTTTAAATTCAAAATATTAGGGAACACATATTATATTTAGCAAATATATGACACGGGAGTTACAAAATTATTCTATGACAAGAATAATTCTATTCATGACATTTTTATGACAAAGGAGTTACAAAATGCATTTTGATAAAATGGAGGAGGATTCAAATTTGAATTTTTGCATGGTCAAATGTAACCCCCACTATGACAACAATCATTTTTGCATGAAATTAGTTTAGAAATTGTTTATTTTCTCAATATGTTATTTAGCACATGTTGTAAGAAGAGAATTTCAAATTCAATTTTTGCATGTAACCCCCACTATGACAATTAATCATTTTACATAAAATTATTTTGGGAAAAGAATATGGAAATCAATTAATTTTTTTTGTAGTGGGAAAATGACTCTCTTTTCTCTATATTGAGTTCTAGATTTTCAAAAAATGGGAGTTCATTGTTTTTGGATGATAAAGTAGTCTTAAAATTCTTATAAATTTAATTTCAATATCATGTTAGTTGTAGGAGAAATTTTGTAGATGTGTTGTAGGATTTTAGAGAAGATCATTAGCAGGCTTCAAGGAGGAATTGAAGGAGGTCAGCAAGGTTCTTCGTTCGAATCCAAGTTCCTCTCTTGCATATTCATTGCTTGCTTTTTCTTTTAAAAGAAAATCTTCTTCTTGTCTCTTACATAATTTTGTAGATAAGAAATTTTTTATTTTTTTCCAAAAGAAATCTATTTTATCTATTTCAGATTTTTGCAAGGAAATCTTTTTCTGTTTTTGTTGATGGATTTAATCAAATGCATGTGACAAAATTTATTTTCTATCAAAAAAAAAAAAATCTGCATGTAGGAAATAAATTGGTTAATAGATTTCTTTCAAAATATGCATATACAAATTCAAATTTATATATATATATATATATATATATATATATATATATATATATATATATAAACACATATATCAAATTTATTTAAAATCATATTAAATTTATGTTCTAAATTTGTTTGTAGATTTAAGTTTATTTTTTTTGACATTTTAGTTTATTTATTTAAGATTAAATAAATATAATTTATTATATTATTAAAATATTTTGAGTTAATTATTAATTATTTAAAAAATATATATATATTTTGAGTTAAGAATTGTTTTATTATAATTGAATTATACTTTAGAGTTTGTAATTGAACTTTATATGTTATTCAAATAATTGAAAAAATTATTTATATTCTAAGTTGTTTAAGTAATTGAAATTTATTTGTAAAATTAAAATAAGTATTTTAAATTTATTTTTTAATTTTTTAATTTTTTAATTTTAATTTAAAATTAAAAATATTTTAGAATATTGAAAGTTATTTTCAAAGATTAAAATTAATAAGCTGGTAGTTCTTTGAAATTTAATTATGCACTTGGTGATTAAAAGAATTATTTAGGATTAGTTTATAATTATAAATTTTAATAGTTGAAAATTAATTGAATTTAGTGAGAAATAGATTTATTTAATGATGATTATTTAATGAAAAATGATTTTATTTTTTTGAGATCTATTTAAAAAGGATTGATGAGACCTATTTATAATATAAACTTATTAATCAAAAAATTGCTGCCCTAATAAAACCGTCGGGAAACTTGAAAAATCGAGATAGGATTTTGTAGGGACCCCTCTTGTGGCACCGTAGGTTCAAACCAATCATTCGTAGGTGCCACAAATTTTGAGTTAGGGCTCATCAAAGTTTGACAATTTTAGCACTTAGGGCGCTGAAGGGACGACATCGGTAGGGTATGACCCCGATCGTTTGACCGAGGTGGGGGGAAAAATAGGACCGTGCATAGGGTAATAATGAATTGTATCAAGTATTGTTCATTAAATGAAGTGTATTGTATTGTTCATTAAATGAATTGTATTGTGGGTATATGCACGAAGTTGTGGTACCAAAAAGGTGCCACACTTCAAAAAAAATGAAAAATGCACATAAGACGCACGCACTATAGGGCTTTAAGGCTTGGCACACCAAGCCTATAGGGTGCGTGCCCTATAGTGTGCGCACTTTATGTGCATTTTAAACTTAAAAAAACCCTGCTCCGCATTTTGGATGCATTCTACATTCCAAACTCGCATTTTGGCGATTTCGGGTGCCATTTTCTTGCGCTCGCCCTTTGTAAAAGCTTGAAATTGGGCATTAAGTTGTCCATCTCTCATCAAAATGCCGCCACGCCATCGAAGAGCTCAAAGAGGTATGTATTTTTATTTTCTTATTGTCATTTTTTTATGAATTTGAAGAATAAACTAGGTTTATTGATTTAAATTTATTTTCATTATCAGGAAATGAGATTAAACAAGAAAATGTTGAAAACACTCAATCACCTCCTCATGAAGACCATATTGAAGAAGAAGCACATCAATCACCTCCTCATGAAGACCATATTAAAGAAGAAGCACATCAAGAACCTCCTACAATCCCTAGACATCCCATAGGTACATAAGAAAACCTATTAGGTCAAATAGAAAATAGCCAAAAAGAGCTTGAGGGTTTAATCACAAGGCTAAAAGATCCCACTGGAACAAACTCCCATAGGAAAAACCTTGCCAGTTCTTTGCAATCTATTGTATCTCACATACAATCTGTGAACTTGGGCAAATAAATTTTTGGTCCCGTAAGAAGGAAGAACAAAAGCAATTTTATGCTAACAAATTATCA
Organism: Cryptomeria japonica; assembly: GCF_030272615.1. Lineage (NCBI taxonomy): Eukaryota > Viridiplantae > Streptophyta > Pinopsida > Cupressales > Cupressaceae > Cryptomeria > Cryptomeria japonica. Next base: position 397,918,816 of record NC_081410.1, read on the forward strand.
TATGTGGCAGTGAAGAAAAAGAAAATTAATAAATTTGAATTGTGTGCTCTTTTTACGGAGCCCCAAACGAATCAACCTTTACACCCTGGATGTAGGAGATTCCCTATTCATTGGTGTCATCATGAAGGGATTAAGAACAATTTTTGGGATAGGTGGTGGATGGTATTTGATCAGACCCCATGCAATAATCATGAGGTACCCCAATACTTTTTGAGAAAACTGTACTATGAGTTTGTCCTTAATGAGATCCCAAACTATTTTGATTTTCTAGATTTCTAAGGTAGAGGTGGGGGTTCCTCGCATGATAGAGAGGGTGCATAGTGATCCAAATCTCCCACCAAGACCCTTGGCCAAGCCTATGGTGGAGCATGTTATTATTCCTTCCATTGTGAAGGAGAGTATTGAGGTCAAAACTCTAGACTCGATTAGCTCACTCACTCAGACCCTTATACAGTATGCTAGGCCTCTAGTAGAGGGTGATGCGAGTGATGACGTTGATTCTTCTAGGCATCGAGTTCTAGCTCATTTTTGTCTATCTTGTGGTTCTCTTTGCACTTATGATCCTAATAGTTTTGAGAATGCACATGCATGAGCAAAGTTTGCTACAGAGAACATTGTCATGACAAAATCTTTGCCGAACAAAACATTTGGCATTGATACCAAGGTGAATTTCATTACAAGTTCATTTCATTCTTTTTATTAAATCTTATATGTAAGTTTGAGAATATATCTAAATTAGTAAATCATTATGATAAAAAATCAGGGTCAAAGTGTTCACAATACTAGCAACATTCCTACAACACCCTTTTTCACTACTTCATCGACTTCACAAGTATACAACGAGTGAAGAAAAAAAATTATTATATGTAGATAGTTGAACCTTATGTGAATGATTTTCTAATTACTCATTTTGGATGTCAAATAGTTTGATGCTAGAGATTCAATGTCAACACCTCGTAGTGTATTTCATTGACAATCTTTCACCCAGGTAAACAATTCATCTTTAATGTTGTTATTAAATGATATAGATAGTTTTGGCAATCAATCAATATAATTTGTTTAATTTTCAGATGTTGACATCAGAGACTCCTCTTGCTGTCCATGCGTCAATGGAGCACGGTGTTGCTACAACAGTAGCAAGTTGAATTGCTTTAATAGAAATATGAGACATATTTGTAAAATTAGTAAATTTAGCATTACATTTGTTATCTTAATAATATGTTATTGAAAATTTTAATGACACTTGTATTTAGTTTAATTTATATTGTGATGCTTATAGGAGGGGCTTGTCACTCCAGATCATGAACGTGCACCTGTTGTGGATGAACATCATGATTATTTGTATGCGGTAAGTGACTATTCTATTATATGTCATTCTAAAATTCAATTTTTGTATATGCTAACATCATTATTTTTATTGTATCAGGTGGAGTTACAAAAAAGTCTGGAGAGGAGGTCGAGTGGACGTACTCGAAAGACACCTGCATCATATACATCTCCATCCCCTCGACAAGAAAAGATATCTCATGATATGTTTCCTTCCCCTAGAGGGAAATGAATAGAATAGGGTCCTATGTTGTATGCCTATATGGAAATTTTGAACATATGTTTTATATTACAAATATGTGACATTCTATCTCCATATGGCTTTTGGCAAGCTCCTATTTGACTTTATTGGATACCATGTTGTATGCCTATATGGCAAATTTGAACATATGTTTTGTATTACGAATATGTGACATTTTATGTCCATATGACTTTTGGCAAGCCCCTATTTAACTTTATTGGATATCATGTTGTATGCCTTTATAGCAATTTTGAACATATGTTTTGTTTTATGAATATGTGAAATTCTAAGTCCATATGGCTTTTAGCAAGCCTATTTGTTTGTATTGGATATATTTGATAGTTTTAACGGTATACAATGTTGCATGGATTTGTAGATTTTTGGTTAATGCAAATCATTTATCATGGTTATCCATAATTGCAATACAAATGATTAAATGAATAATTGCACAAAGTTGATTATTACTTAAGCTTTGAACCTAAATATGTGTTTGTAATCCAAGACACAAGCTTATGGAGATCAACACAAATTCAATAGTTATAGTCGAAACAAGACTATATAAAGGAAACATCAAAAGAACCAAAAATAGACAATGTAAGACATCATTGTACCAATACCCATTCTAAAAAAATTGCATAGCCCATAAACTTATATTCATCTAATGCATGCACTTAGGCGATTTCACTGCTAGGATGTGGCCTACAATGATTGGATGAGTTGGAGAGAAAAAAGAAGGCATTCCTAGCATAAACTCGGCTACCCCAATGTGTATGAGCTAACGGTTCGGTGTCGCAATGAGCGGATTGAAAGATGGGGCATTGTGCAACTTTTCATTGATCTCATCTGACGCTTTTTGTCGCTACCGAAAATGTGTCACCACGAGTAACTGGATCCGAGTCTACCAAAACTGAGAGAGGCTTTTTTAGAGTGCCATAACACAACCCCGTAGGATCAGACAGATTGTTCTTATGATTAATGGGCGCCGAGAAATGTGATGCCAAATATTGACAACTTTGAGCAATTTGAGCACTTAGGCGATTTCGCTGCTAGGGTGTGTCCCGCAATGATCAGGCGAGTTAGAGAGAAAAAAGAAGGCATTCCTAGCGTAAAACCAGCCACCCCAACACGTACAAGCTGACGTTTCAGTGTTGCGACGAGTGGATTGAAAGATGGGGCATTGTGCAACTTTTTATTGAACTCATCTAATGCTTTTTGTTGCAATCGAGAAAGTGTCGCCATGAGCAATTGGATCCGAGTCTACCAAAATCGAGAGAGGATTTTTTAGAGTGCCATAACACCACTCTGCAGGATTAGACAGATCATTCTTTTGATTAGCGGGCGCCAAGAAATGCGATGGCGAATATTGACAACTTTGAGCAACTTGAGCACTTAGGCGATTTCGCCGCTAGGGTGTGGCCCGCAATGATCGGGCGAGTTGGAGAGCAAAAAGAAGGCATTCCTAGCATAAACCCAACCACCCTGACATGTATGAGTTGACGTTTCAGTGTCATGATGAGCGGATTGAAAGATGGGGCATTGTACAACTTTTCATTGAACTCATTTGATGCTTTTTGTCGCAATGAAGAAAGTGTCGCCACGAGCAACTAGATACGAGTCTACCGAATCGAGACAGAATTTTTTAGAGTGCCACAACATGACCCCACAGGATTAGATAGATCTTTCTTATGATTAACGGCGCCAAGAAACGCAATGCCGAATACTGACAACTTTGAGCAACTTGAGCACTTAGGCGATTTCGCTGCTAGGGTCAGTCTCGCAATGATTGGGCAAGTTGGAGAGCAAAAAGAAGGCATTCCTAGTGTAAACCTAACCACCTCGACGTGTACAAGCTAACGGTTCGGTGCCGCGACGAGTGGATTGAAAGATGGGGCATTGTGCAACTTTTCATTGAACTCATTTGACGATTTTTGTTGCAATCGAGAAAGTGTCGCCACGAGCAACTGGATCCGAGTCTACCGAAACCGAGAGAGAATTTTTTAGAGTGCCACAACACGACCCCACAGGATTAGATATCTCGATCTTATGATTAACAGGCACCGAGAAACCTGATGCCGAATATTGACAACTTTGAGCAACTTGAGCACTTAGGCGATTTCGCTGCTAGGGTGTGGCTCGCAACGATCGAGCAAGTTGGAGAGCAAAAAGAAGGAAATCCTAGCATAAACCTGGCCACCCCAACGCATACGAGCTGACGATTTGGTGCCGCGATGAGCAGATTGAAAGATGGGGCATTGTATAACTTTTCATTAAACTCATCTAACGCTTTTTGTCACAACCGAGAAAGTGTCACCACGAGCAACTGGATCCGAGTCTATCAAAACCGAGAGAGGCTTTTTTAGAATGCCACAACACGACCTCGTAGAATCAGATGGATCATTCTTATGATTAACAGGCATTGAGAAACACGATGCTGAATATTGACAACTTTGAGCAACTTGAGCACTTAGGCGATTTTGCTGCTAGGGTGTGGCCCGCAACAATTGGGCAAGTTGGAGAGAAAAAAGAAGGCAATCCTAGCATAAACCCGGCCACCCCGACGCGTACGAGCTGACGGTTCGGTGCTGCAACGAGCGGATTGAAAGATGGGGCATTGTGCAACTTTTCATTGAACTCATCTGACGCTTTTTGTCGCAACCGAGAAAGTGTCGCCACGAGCAACTGGATCCGAGTCTATCGAAACCGAGAGAGGCTTTTTTAGAGTTCCATAACACGACCCCGCAGGATCATACGACTCATTCTTATGATTAATGGGTGTCAAGAAACGTGATGTAGAATATTGACAACTTTGAGCAACTTGAGCACTTACGCGATTTCACTGCTAGGGTGTGGCCTGCAATGATCAGGCAAGTTGGAAAGCAAAAAGAAGGCATTCCTAGCGTAAACCCAACCACCCCAACGCGTACGAGCTGACAGATCGGTGTTGCGATGAGCAGATTGAAAGATGGGGCATTATGCAACTTTTCATTGAACTCATCTAACGCTTTTTGTCGCAACCGAGAAAGTGTCGCCACGAGCAATTGGATCCGAGTCTATCAAAACTGAGAGAGGCTTTTTTAGAGTTCTATAACACGACCCTGTAGGATCAGACAGATCATTCTTATGATTAACGGGCGCCGAGCAATGCGATGCCGAATATTGACAACTATGAGCAACTTGAGCACTTAGGCGATTTCGCTGCTAGGGTGTGGCCCGCAATGATTGGGCAAGTTGGAGAGAAAAAAGAAGGCATTCCTAGTGTAAACTAGGCCACCCCAACATGTATGAGCTAACAGTTCAGTTTCGCAATGAGCAAATTGAAAGATGGGGCATTGTGCAACTTTTCATTGAACTCATCTGATGCTTTTTGTCACAACCGAGAAAGTGTCGCCACGAGCAACTGGATCCGAGTCTATCGAAACCGAGAGAGGCTTTTTTAGAGTGCCATAACATGACCCCACAGGATCAAACAGATTTTTCTTATGATTAACAGGTGTTGAGAAATGCGATGCCAAATATTGACAACTTTGAGCAACTTGAGCACTTAGGCGATTTCACTGCTAGGGTGTGGCCCGCAACGATCGGGCGAGTTGGAGAGCAAAAAGAAGGCACTCCTAGCATAAACCCAGCCACTGTTATGCGTATGAGCTAACGGTTTTGTGTCACAACAAGCGGATTGAAAAATGGGGCATTGTGCAACTTTTCATTAAACTCATCTGACGCTTTTTGTTGCAACCGAGAAAGTGTCACCGCGAGCAACTAGATCCGAGTCTACCGAAATTGAGAGAGGCTTTTTTAGAGTGCCATAACATGACCCCACATGGTCAGATGGATCATTCTTATAATTAACGGGCACTGAGAAACGCGATGCCGAATATTGACACCTTTGAGCAACTTGAGCACTAAGGCGATTTCGTTGCTAGGTTGTGGTCCGCAACGATCGGGCGAGTTGGAGAGAAAAAAGAAGGAATTCCTAGCATAAACCCGACCACCCCAATGCGTATGAGCTGATGGTGCAGTGTTGGGATGAGCAGATTGAAAGGTGGGGCATTGTGCAACTTTTTATTGAACTCATTTGACGCTTTTTGTCGCAACCGAGAAAGTGTCACCACGAGCAACTGGACACGAGTCTACCGAAACCGAGAGAGAATTTTTTAGAGTGCCATTATATGACCCCGCAGGATCAGATGGATCATTCTTATGATTAACGCGCACCAAGAAATGCGATGCCGAATAGTGACAACTTTGAGCAACTTGAGCACTTAGGCGATTTCGTTGGTAGGGTGTGGCTCGCAACGATCGGGCGAGTTGGAGAGAAAAAAGAAGGCATTACTAGCGTAAACCCGACCACCCCAACTCATATGAGCTGACGGTTAGGTGCTGCGATGAGCAAATTGAAAGATGAGGCATTGTGCAACTTTTCATTGAACTCATTGACGCTTTTTGTCGCAACCGAGAAAGAGTCGCCACGAGCAAGTGGATATGAGTCTACCGAAACCGAGAGAGGTTTTTTTAGAGTGCCATAACACAACCTCATAGGATCAGACAGATCATTCTTTCATGTCACTAACATCGAGAAAATCGTGCCGAATTTTGACCTATGATGTCATAAAGGGTCATATGGTGTCCTATGGCTCCTTAAGACACCATATGACCCCTTAGGACACAATATGGTGTTGTTATGGGTCGTATGGTGTTGTAAGGGGTCATATGGTATCCTATCACCCCTTAGGACACCATATGACCCCTTAGGACACAATATCGTGTCGTTATGGGTCGTATGGACACTTAAGGGGTCATATGGTGTCCTATGGGGCCATAGGACACCATATGACCCCTTAGGTGTCGTTAGGGATCATATTGTGTCTTAACGGGTCATACGGTATGTTATGACCCCTTAAGACACCATATGACCCCTTAGGACACCATACGACCCATAATGACACCATATGGTGTCCTAAGGGGTCATAGGACACCATATGACCCCTTAGGACACAATGTGAACCCTAACGATGCGTAAGGGGTTATATGGTATCCTAAAGGGTCATAGGACACTATATGACCCATTACAACACCATATGACCCCTTAGGACACCATATAACCCCTTAGGACACAATATGGTGTCGTTGTAGGTCGTTATGGGTTGTATCGACACCTAAGGGGTCATATGGTGTTCTATGGGGCCATAGGACACCATATGACCCCTTAGGTGTCGTTAGGGATCATATTGTGTCTTAACGGGTCATATGGTGTGTTATGACCCCATAAGACACCATATGACCCCTTAGGACACAATATGGTGTCGTTATGGGTCGTATGGTGTCGTAAGGGGTCATATGGTATCCTATGACCCTTAGGACACCATATGACCCTATAGGACGCAATATGGTGTCGTTATAGGTCATATGGTGTCATCAGGGGTCATATGGTGTTGTATGATCCCTTAGAACACCATATGACCTTTTAGGACACAATATGGTGTCGTTATGGGTCATATGGTGTTGTAAGGGGTCATATAGTATCCTATGACCACTTAAGACACCATATGAGCCCTTAGGACACAATATGGTGTCGTTATAGGTCATTATGGGTCTTATGGACACCTAAGGGCTCATATGGTGTCCTATTGGGCCATAGGACACCATATGAACCCTTAGGTGTCGTTAGGGATCATATTGTGTCTTAACGGGTCATATGGTGTGTTATGACTCCTTAAGACACCATATGACCAGTTAGGACACAATATGGTGTCGTAATGGGTCGTATGGTGTCGTAAGGGGTCATATGGTATCCTATGACCCCTTAGGACACCATATGACCCCTTAGGACACAATATGGTGTCGTTATAGGTCATATGGTGTCGTAAGGGGTCATATGGTGTCTTGTGGGGTCATAGGACACCATATGACCCCTTAGGTGTCATCAGGGATCATATTGTGTCTTAACGGGTCATATGGTGTGTTATGACCCCTTAAGACAAAATATAACCCCTTAGGACACCATATGACCCCTTAAGACACAATATGGTGTCGTTATAGGTCGTATGGTGTCATAAGGGGTCATATGGTGTCCTATGACCCCTTAGGACACCATATGACCCCTTAGCACACAATATGGTGTCGTTATGGGTCGTATGGTGTTGTAAGGTGTCATATGGTATCCTATGACCTCTTAGGACACAATATGGTGTCGTTATAGGTCGTATGGTGTCGTAAAGGGTCATATGGTGTCCTATGACCCCTTAGGACACCATATGACCCCTTAGGACATAATATGGTGTCGTTATGGGTCCAATGGTGTTGTAAGGGGTCATATTGTATCCTATGACCCCTTAGGACACCATATGACCCCTCAGAACAAAATATCATGTCATTATGGGTCGTATGGACACCTAAGGGGTCATATAGTGTCATATGGGGTCATATGACACCATAAGACCCCTTAGGTGTCGTTAGGGATCATATTATGTCTTAATGAGTCATATGTTACTTATGACCCCTTATGACACCATATGACCCCTTAGGACACCATAAGACCCATAATGACACCATATGGTGTCCTAAGGGGTCATAGGACACCATATGACCCCTTAGGACACAATGTGAACCCTAACGACACGTAAGGGGTTATATGGTATCCTAAGGGGTCATAGGACACTATATGACCTGTTATGACATCATATGACCCCTTAGGACACCATATGACCCCTTAAGACATAATATGGTGTCGTTATGGGTCATATGGTGTCCTATGACCCCTTAGGACACCATATGTCCCCTTAGGACACAATATGAGGTCGTTATGGGTCGTATGGTGTCCTAAGGGGTCATATGGTTTCCTATGGGGCCATAGGACAACATATGACCCTTTAGGTGTCGTTAGGGATCATATTGTGTCTTAATGAGTCATATGGTGTGTTATGACCCCTTAAGTTAACATATAACCCCTTAGGACACAATAGACCCATAATGACACCATATGGTGTCCTAAGGGGTCATAGGACACCATATGACCCCTTCAGACACAATATGGTGTCATTATTGGTCGTATGGTGTCCTAAGGGGTCATATGGTGTCCTATGGGGTCTTAGGACACCATATGACCCCTTAGGTGTTGTTAGGGATCATATTGTGTCTTAACGGGTCATATGGTGTGCTATGACCCCTTAAGACACCATATGACCCCTTAGGACACCATATGACCCATAATGACACCATATGTTGTCCTAATGGGTCATATAGTGTCCTAAGGGGTCATAGGACACCATATGACCCCTTAGGACACCATATGACCCATAATGACACCATATGGTGTCCTAATGGGTCATATAGTGTCCTAAGGGGTCATAGGACACCATATGACCCCTTAGGACACAATGTGAACCCTAAAGACATGAAAGGGGTTATATGGTATCCTAAGGGGTCATAGGACACTATATGACCCTTTAGGACACCATCTGACCCCTTAGTCATATGACACCATATGACCCCTTAAGACACAATGTGAACCCTAACGACACGTAAGGGGTTATATGGTATCCGAAGGGGTCATAGGACATTATAAGACCCCTTAGGACACCATATGACCCCTCAAGACACAATATGGTGTCGTTATGGGTCGTATGATGTCGTAAGGGGTCATATGGTATCTTATGGCCCCTTAGGACACCATATGACCCCTTAGGACATAATATGTTGTCGCTATGGGTCGTATGGTGTTGTAAGGGGTCATATTGTATCCTATGACCCCTTAAGACAAAATATCATGTTGTTATGGGTTGTATGGACACCTAAGGGGTCATATGGTGTCACATGGGGCCATAGGAGACCATATGACCCCTTAGGTGTCGTTAGGGATCATATTGTGTCTTAACGGGTCATATGGCATGTTTGACCCCTTAAGACACCATATGACCCCTTAGGACACCATACGACCCATAATGACACTATATGGTGTCCGAAGGGGTCATAGGACACCATATGACCCCTTAGGACACAATGTGAACCCTAAGGACATGTAAGGGGTTATATGGTATCTTAAGGGGTCATAGGACAATATATGACCTGTTACGACACCATATGACCCCTTAGGACACCATATGACCCCTTAGGACACAATATGGTGTCGTTATGGGTTGTATGGTGTCCTAAGGTGTCATATGTTGTCCTATGACCCCTTAGGACACCATATGACCCCTTAGGACACAATATGATGTCGTTATGGGTCGTATGATGTCCTAAGGGGTCATATGGTGTCGTATGGGGCCATAGGACACCATATGACCCCTTAGGACACAATATGATGTCGTTATGGGTCGTATGATGTCCTAAGGGGTCATATGGTGTCGTATGGGGCCATAGGACACCATATGACCCTTAGATGTCGTTAGGGATCATATTGTGTCTTAATGAGTCATATGGTGTGTTATGACCCCTTAAGAAACCATATGACCCCTTAGGACACCATATGACCCATAATGACACCATATGGTGTCCTAATGGGTCATATAGTGTCCTAAGGGGTCATAGCACACCATATGACCCCTTAGGACACAATGTGAACCTTAACACCACCTAAGGGGTTATATGGTATCCTAATGGGTCATAGGACAATATATGACCCGTTAGGACACCATATGACCCCTTAGGACACCATATGACCCATAGAAACACTACATGGTGTTCTAAGGGGTCACATGGTGTTGTAAGGGGTCATATGGTGTCCTATGACCCCTTAGGACACCATATGACCCCTCAGAACACAATATGGTGTCGTTATGGGTCGTATGGTGTCCTAAGGGGTCATATGACACTACATGACCTGTTAGGATACCATATGACCCCTTAGGACACCATATGACCCATAATAACACTATATGGTGTTCTAAGGGGTCACATGGTGTCCTAAGGGGTCATCTATTGTCCTATGACCCCTTAAGACACCATATGACCCCTTAGGACACAATATGGTGTTGTTATGGGTTGTATGGTGTTGTAAGGGGTCATATGGTGTCCTATGACTATTTATACTTAGGACATCATATGACCTCTTAGGACACAATATGGTGTTGTTATGGGTTGTATGGTGTCGTAAGGGGTTATATGGTGTCCTATGACTGCTTAGGACAACATATGACCCCTTCAGACACAATATGATGTCGTTATGGGTCATATGGTGTCCTAAGGGGTCATATGGTGTCTTATGGGGCCATAGGACACCATATGACCCCTTAGGTGTCGTTAGGGATCATATTGTGTCTTAACGAGTCATATGATGTGTTATGACAACTTAAGACACCATATGACCCCTTAGGACACCATACGACCCATAATGACACCATATGGTGTCGTAAGGTGTCATATAGTGTCCTAAGGGGTCATAGGAAACCATATGACCCCTTAGGACACAATGTGAACCCTAACAACACGTAAGGGGTTATATGGTATCCTAAGGGGTCATAGGACACTATACAACCCCTTAGGACACCATATGACCCCTTAGGACACCATATGACCCATAACGACACTATATGGTGTTGTAAGGGGTCACATGGTGTCGTAAGGGGTAATATGGTGTCCTATGACCCATTAAGACACCATATGACCCCTTAGGACACAATATGGTGTCATTATTGGTCGTATGGTGTCCTATGGGGTCATAGGACACCATATGACCCCTTAGGTGTTGTTAGGGATCATATTGTCTCTTAACGGGTCATATGGTGTGCTATGACCCCTTAAGACACCATATGACCCTTTAGGACACCATATGACCCATAATGACACCATATGGTGTCCTAATGGCTCATATAGTGTCCTAAGGGGTCATAGGACACCATATGACCCTTTAGGACATAATTTGAACCCTAACGACACGTAAGGAGTTATATGGTATCCTAAGGGGTCATAGGACACTATATGACCCGTTAGGACACCATATGACCCCTTAGGATACCATATGACTACTACCAACACTATATGGTGTTCTAAGGGGTCACATGGTGTCATAAGGGGTCATATGGTGTCCTATGACCCCTTAGGACACCATATGATCCCTCAGGACACAATATGGTGTCGTGTTGGGTCGTATGGTGTCCTAAGGGGTCATATGGTGTCCTATGGGATCATAGGGCACCATATGACCCCTTAGGTGTCGTTAAGGATCATATTGTGTCTTAACAGGTCATATGGTGTGTTATGACCCCTTAAGACACAATACGACCCCTTAGGACACCTTATGTTGTCATTATGGGTCATATGGTGTCCTATGGGATCATAAGACACCTAATGACCGCTTAGGACACCATACGACCCATAATGACACCATATGGTGTCCGAAGTGGTCATAGGACACCATATGACTCCTTAGGACACAATGTGAACCCTAACAACATGTAAGGGATTATGTGGTATCCTAAGGGGTCATAGGACACTATATGACCCGTTAGGATACCATATGACCCCTTAGGACACCATATGACCCATAATGACACTATATGGTGTTCTAAGGGTTCACATGGTGTCCTAAGGGGTCATCTAGTGTCCCATGACCCCTTAAGACACAATATGACTCCTTAGGACACAACATGGTGTCGTTATGGGTTGTATGGTGTCAAAGGGGTCATATGGTGTCTTATGACTGCTTAGGACACCATATGACTCCTTAGGACACAATATGGTGTCGTTATGGTTCATATGGTGTCCTAAGAGGTCATATGGTGTCCTAAGGTTTCATATGGTGTCCTATGGGGCCATAGGACACCATATGACCCCTTAGGTGTCGTTAGGGATCATATTGTGTCTTAATGGGTCATATGGTGTCTTATGACCCCTTAAGACACCATGACCCCTTAGGAAACCTTATGTTGTCATTATGGGTTGTATGATGTCCTAATGGGTCATACGGTGTCCTAAGGGATCATCGCACACCATAAGACCATATTGACCCCATATGGTGTACTAAGGGCTCATATGGTGTCCTAAGGGGTCATATGACACCATACAAATCATATTGACACCATATGGTGTACTAAGGGGTCATATGGTGTCCTAAGGGGTCATAGGACACCATATAACCCCTAGGACACAATATGACCCCTAACGACACCTAAGGAGTCACATAGTTTCCTATGACCCATTAAGACACCATATCGTGTAGTTATGGGTTGTATGGTGTCCTAAGGGGTCATATGGTGTCCTATGACCACTTAGGATAGAATATGGTGTTGTTATGGGTCCTATGGTAACCTAAGAGGTCATATGGTGTCCGATGACCCCTTAGGACACCATATGACCCCTTAGGTGTCGTTAGTGGTCCTATTGTGTCCTAAGGGGTCATATGGTGTCCTATGACCCCTTAGGACCTAGAGAGAGGAGGGAGTGAGGAAAAAACTAAGGGAAAGAGGTGAGAGAGGGAATTAGATGGGTGTAAGGATGAAGAGGGAGATAGTTTGAGGGATAGGAGAATAAGGGAATTGTGAGAGCTAGAGAGGGGAGGGACAAAGAAGAGTATGTATCTATAAGAATGAAGAGCCCGAGAAGAGGTAAGGGGAGAGAGAGAATATGAGATCTAGTTCATAGAGAGAGATGGAACTATGAGGGAAGGGAGATAAATAAGGGAGAGGTGAGATGGGGGTTTCTATGTATACATTTGGTGCTCTCCCTATTTGGTGCGCGCCAAATAGGGCGAGTGCCATATTTGGCATGCGCTAAATGGCCTGCTTTGGGAAACCCCAAACCTATTTGGATGACCATTTCAGGCTAGAGACGTGTTTTTATTAGAACATTGAAAATTTTGACATATTTTTGGTCGTGCTCTCCGTCAGGTTTGCAGGTGTTTCAATGAAGTTAAAAAAAAATATCGTGGTAGACTTGAGCTCCCTCTTAGCTATCCAACAACGTAATTTATTTCAAATTTTGATTTCGTTAAGTCTTTCATCTATAATTTCTTTTGTCAGTGTGTCCATTTTTTGTCAAAAACCAACATGCACTATTTTGGGTATAGATTTTTACACGTTCATCAGATTTTGAAAAAACTTACATTTTTAGAAACTAGACTCCATTATACACAATTTTTAAATTTTTTTTTTTGATTTTTGATTAGTTTTCAATGATTTTAGGGTGGAGCACGCTCAAATTTATGTTTTTAGGATGTGTCCACTTCGAAAATTAGTAAAAAATCATATACTCATTAAAAAATTAGCTGAAAAATCTGGCATAAACTATAAGGTGTTAGCTAATTTCTCACCAAAGCGATTTTAAAAATTCAAAAAAAAAGTTAACATTTTAGGGGGGCCACAACAGACGCTATGTTATGTTTTTTGCATAAAAACAAGACCACTTTTTGTGGCCCCCCTTTTTGAAGCCCTTAATCTCCACCATTTTATAAAAAAATTAGTAGTTTAGAAAGTAGACTCGAAGTACTCCGACTCTTTTTATTGTTGCATATTTAAATTTGGACTGTAACTATCTTTAATTTGTCATTGAAGTTCAGACTTTGCTGATTTCAGAAAAAAAAGTGGCATCTTAAAACCCCCTTTTGGTACCACAACTTGGTGCACATACCCTTGTTCATTATACAAACAACACTTACGGTGAAATGAAATGACTTGTATTGTTCATTAAATAACCATTATTAACCATTGTTAATTATTGGAATGAAGATTAAAGATTTACATGATAACACCACACACATATGAGTAACAATTTATATGATCGAATATCAACTTCTGTATATATAAAAATGTCAAATGATTACAAATGTACGTCCATACACAAATATGGCATAAACACCATCTCAAACAAAATGTATGTCTAAATACATGAATGTATGTCCATATACAAAATATACATGCCAACTAGACATGTAAGCATCCCAAAACTATCTATAACATCCTAAGCTGCTAATGGATCATCAAAATCGATCCTCTTCGCCACACTGCTCGGCTCTAAAGGATCCTGCACAAGAAAAACAAACCACGATTAATATTAGTTATATTATATAATTCACATTCGAAAAGTTAACATAAAAATGAACTATAATTGAACTATTCATGTTTACCTCATCTCCACATTTTCTCTTCAACTTTGCAGGACTCTTGATGTATGTCTTCGGTAGAGGAGTTATGTTTTCAATATTTTCATACACAACCTACATATGTCCAGAAACATGACATTGATACAAGTTAGCATATAATTGTCATTGATAATAACAAATTATATCTACTGAACACAAAATAAAATAAACACACATCTACTCGAGGCATCTCTTCTTCTTCTTCTTCTTCTTCTTCTTCTTCTTCTTCTTCTTCTTCTTCTTCTTCATCTTCAGGTATGCTGGGTGTAGTCATCAAGGATGTGAAGCCAAGAATTCTCTGTACATATACACAAGTATATGAAACTATCAATCTATGTCTAGATGTGTATAATCACTATAATTTATTTAAACTATTCATTGAATCATATTTGCATTCAATTACATTTCCCTTATCTCCAACTGCACTTCCAGATCCTAAATCACACCCCGCACTCATGCTTCTTGTGCCCTACAAGAGTAAAATAAGATATACATGCAAGTTACTACATAATCTAATTAATACCAATATAAATGATGAGCATGTATGTATAATAAAATACAAATGACTAGGTGCAATAATATATGTATCGTCAAGCTATCAAGGCCAAACAAAATGGCCGACAAGGCGCCCTCATAAATTTGTCTCAACTCCTCCTCGGTCATCAACTGTTAAATAGACCATGTAAATAAAAATTAGTACTTAATATTATCTAGATTATATATATTCATTTAAAATATAACATGAACTGTGAAAATATAAATCTTACCACTACATCATCAATGTATGATGATGGTGCCTCCTCGCCTCTAGCATGTGAGGACTCCCCAAGGTATCCTCTAGTCTGTGTCATAACATTTGGTGCATCATGCATCTCATGCATCTCATAATCTGAACTGTCCGCAGGAGGATCAACAGGCTGTCCAACTGGACCCAAGCATACGTGCCCACACATGACACAACTATGGGGCACGCATATGTGTGGAGCCGAGGATGACGTGTCAGCACCACTACCATCAAAAGTTGGCTGAGCTACTAACCCAGCCTGAGAAACCAAAAGGCTACTCAAAGAGTGAATAACCGATATGGTCCATGAAGCTGCCACACAAATGATATCTGGATGTTGCATTGGAGGTGGGGGATCAATAGGAGGAGGGGGGACATATGGGCCCTGGACTAATCTGACTGCCCGAGGTCTATTTTGGGGCATACCTAAACCCACACCTTGGAAAGGTTGGATGTCAAAGTAGTTCACATGTTTGCGTAAAACAAACTCAACATACAATTTTTTTTTATGAAGTAGAAGGGGACATCAAGATTGTTGTTGGGTGTTTTGTCGAAACCATCCACCAATGATCCCAAAATTTTTTCACAATACCATCATTTGTGCACCATTTAATAGATTTTTTTTTTTTTTTTGGGTCTACAGGTTGACCAGTGCAGAGATTCACAAACAATGAGGCGATATCAGTTTTTGATATCTCGAGATCCTTGATCTCCTTATACGAAAAGCCATCCGCATATTGTTCCCTCATAGAATCTAGCCACAAAAGGGCAGCATTGTGCTCCTCAGTCATGGTTTCCATACTCTTTATGATCAATGTGAGAGGATCAAACATTGGGTTTAGACGAGGGATCCTACGATATACATCTGCAATGCCCCTCAATTCATTCAAATTTTGTGCAATCAAATCCTGAATTGAGGGGGGGCTTGTCAAAGGAGGGTTTGGCTGTTACAGTGGTGATTGATCAATGTTTTCATTGTTATCCCCCATTTTTAACCCTAATTGAATGTAAACAATTGAATTTAGTTAACAATTTAAACAATTTTGTATTTGATTTAAAAAAACCTAGTTTTCATGAAAAAAACCATATTTTCAATGAAAAATCAAATAAACATTAAAAAAAATACAAAAATTGAATGAAAATGATTGAAAACAATAAAAATCTTACCTTTCAATCTATTTTTTTATCAATTTTTGGGCAAAACACCGGATATCGGATACAATCGGATATCAGATTTCTATAAAATCGCACAGCCCATGGGTTAAAAACGACTCACAGGCTGTCACAGTCGAAATATATTGTCTCAGAAAATTGGGTATCTCATTTTTTCACTATCTGTATGGACTTGCTCCTGGGTTCTTCTATGGTTAGGGCACTTTTTGATGCATACTTCCATCCCTATTTCTATACTACTGCTGATTTGGGCAGTGCATTGTCTCTCTATCATTTTGAATTTGGCAATTTTGATTATGGTGGTTTCCTACCTCATCCTTAATTACTATCTTCTGGCTGACACAGGGAACTTCTTTCAATTATAAGGAATGGCTTGATTTCTAACCTTTATGATGATACTTTGTTTTCCTTGTTAGCTTTGTTAGATCATCTCTTGCCAGATTGTTTGGTGGCAACTGTCAATGTATTTTTCAGGTATTCACTTTCTCCTGGTTTCGATGAAAGCAGTAATGTCTTCGCCAACTTCATTTTTGCCTCTTTAGATGGTGCCTCCTGCAGCTCTCAATGATGATTTTATCCCCCCTTCTTCTCCTCCATTGGAAAGTACTAGCTCATGGTTTCTGCATTCTTAATGTAATTCTCTCAGTCAGAGAAATTTTGTACTCATTATAGGGGGCTGGGTTTTTTTTGTTGCCCATTATGGTGATTGTGTAATCTTGGGTGGGCCTCTTATCTAGTTTTTTATGTATGAGAAAGACCAGAGGTTTTCTTTACCTGGTTCTTTCCTACCGTTGCTCTTTGAATCAGGTTGCAAAAAATTATAAAAATTAATAAAATTTATCGGTTCGCCACTTTTATCAAATATATATATATATATATAATATAATATAATAATATATTATATAATACGTATTATAAAATATATTATTACATTATATATATAGTATAATATAATATAATATAATAATATATTATATATTATATAATATTTAATATATAATATTACATTATATAATATAATATAATATAATATAATATAATATAATATAATATAATATAATATAATATAATAATATATTATATATTATATAATATGTAATATATAATATTAATATGTAATATATAATATTACATTATATATTTTTTAATTTAAAATTACAAATAAAAATTGGATATTCGATATTATCGGATATCCGATTTAATCAGATATCCGATTTTATCTGATATTCGATTTGCTTAGGTAATTACCATGCCAAGGTGTACTCACACCCAGGCCAATAAAAAAGTCAACACGGATTTTCACGTTTTTAGGCGAGTGGAGAAGGCTATTTTTTTCATATTGTCACTTTTTGGCCCCCCATGATCCTGCACTAACCCTAATGTTTCATTCTTTTATTCTGATATCAATAATAGGCAAACTAAAACAAAGCAAGAGCTAGAGAAGATATGCAATGCATATGTACCACTTCAAGATTCTATTTTTTCTTTTAGCAAGTCAGTGGATGATTTGAAAAATAGGTTAGATACCTATGATTTTGAAAAAGCAAAAAGACTCTGATCACGGAAGGAATTGAAGAGTCTACTCACATCCCAAGTGGACATACTGCAAAGAGCCTATAAGAATGCAAAAGCTATTTTGGCTACTCTAGAAACCTATACACTTGATTCTATGAAATATTTCCATACTCAGATTATGTCTATACTTGAGTTCACTGAGAACTTGCTGGAGATATGGGAACATGTTTTATCTTAGTTGAAGAGAAAATTTAATGCCATTTTTATGAGGCTCCCAATGCATGAATTGTGATTCAGTTTTTCAAGTTTTTGTATATGTAAAACATTTTGATACAAACTTTTCTATATATATATATATATATTCTTTTCAATTTGGAATTGTTGTCAAAGGGGGAGTATATGTATATCTGTATATTTGTTTTTGTAAGCACACTTAGAGGTATTACTGTTAAATTTTTTAAGTATTGCCATCAATGCCAAAGGGGGAGATTGTTGGCTTGATGATGTTTGTAATGAATAACTTCATCATATATTGTCATTGATGAAACATATACACACACATATGTTCATATTATCTACTGGTGTGACTTCAAAGTTGTTTATATTACAACCGGTATACTAGAGGTTTATATCTAATTGGTACATGGTGACAACCGGTATATGCATGGAGACAACCAGTGGATATACATAACTCGACATCAACTTGAAGATCCAACAGAGATTATCATAGGAGCATCAAAGGATAAACGGTTTATATGTTTAACTCCTACCGGTATTATTGTTCCAACTAGTATTCATTGATTATGTGTTGAGTTATCACTAGTTGTGATGAGTTATCCTTAGCGACAAATTTTAGACAGTATTTTTGTGATGAGTTATAATTGTTTGACCAGATACACTGCACCTAGGTAATTGTGATATGATTTCTAGAGGCCGACATGAAATCTAAATGTCTATATATTGACATCACAATGAATTATTTGTATGAGAGAAGGAAATATGTTATGTGCAAAGGCAGAAGTATTAAGTTGCAGAGTATGATGGTAATGGAGTGTTGAGTGCGTAGAAGAGGATCTATACAAGCAATTTGTGCTACTACTAGATCACACCACATGTTGTTTTCTAATCACTGCAACAATCAAATCCCCTAATTGGGTAAGATCTAACAAGCTTCATTGTACAAATCCTCTAACCAGGTGATCCATTAGTTTGGATTCATAAATCCTCCATCAAGGTTACTCCTTACAGGGTACTACTTTTACAAGGTATATCTTTTAACTAAGCTTTGGGATCTTTAACAGGATTCGCTCCTAGCAGAGCACTTTGTAGACCTTAACCGGTTAGTTATCTATTACTGTAGATAGTTAACTTGTGAGTCCCATCTCACCGTCGTTTTTACCTATTTGGGTTTTCCACGTACAAACATTTGTGTTATGGTGGATTTTTTACTTATTGTGGATGTTGTTATATCATTTTGGATTACATGCATATTGTTTAACAAACTTGTTAAGTATATCTACCGATCACTATTTAAAGTAGTATTGTTTTTGGTGTCATTGATTCACCCCTCTCAATGCTTTACAAGTCCATCACCACCGTCGTCTCCATGTACAAGTCATCTCACCTATGTTAATACATCCTTGAGTGGGATCCCAAGAAGCAAAGAAAGAGTTGTATATGAATCCAATAAGTTGTTGGACAACAATGCACTCATCCGCTGCAAAGGATCAACCTTTGTCAACTATACAGTGTCAAGTGGCGATGGTATGTCTACATGAGCATAAGGATTAGTGCCACTACTGGATGTCACATCTGTAGCCCATGGAATGGTAGTCTACGACCATAAGAGATAACTCCCAACACTATCAGATGTCATATGATAGACGTGAGTGGTAATCTCTGCAATGCTCGAGTGGATATCTCGCCTAGCATCATCAACTACTGCATCGAGTGCCTTTGATAACTCCAAACATTTTGGTAGAACCAAAAGGTTTGGACCAACTAATACTCATTTATTAACAAGCGTTGGTGCATCAGGTCATCTATATTTATCACTAAGCCTCTCTCTACCTTGTCCAACATTCATTGGTATACTAGTATAATCGACATCTAGGCCCATATGAAACCCTGCAAACAATTGTTTGCAAAAATAAAGTGGCAACTCATCCTTTTGTGGCCACATATGATGAGCTGCCAACCATCTAGGATATATGAATGGGGAAACAATCGGATCAGTGCATTTGGTAACTAAATATCCCCTAATCTTCTTCTGTCTTGAACCTTGATAATTGGGGAACATGGTATGGACCTGTGTGGAAGGTACATCTATGTTCATAGTGTCCCATTTCACCGTGTCAGTCACACTATGAGAAAGGGATATATAGGAAGAATCAATAGACATATCATCATATGGATTATATGTCCAAATAGTCTCAATCATACAAACCAACTGATCCATAATAGTCCGTGCCCTTTCCTTATTTGGTTGGACAACGCCGACAAGTAATGTGGAATCAAGATGATCTAGTGCATGTTGTAGGGCAAGAATTGTCTCAGCAAAAAGTCCGGCCCTGCATTGACTATCAGTGAAGGGCATTGGACCAGACTGTTTAGATGTCTGGTCAGTGCCCTTGGGATGAACACTAGCATATGATGTATGATCATCCATGTGGAAAATATCTGTATGTGTAATAAAAACAAATATTAATTTAAAATTAATTATTCAAAACTATAATTAAATAATTCAAACTATTTCTGAAAACATATTTGAAAATGATACAATTGTAATTTAAAGTACAATTCAAAGTAATTGAAACATTTGATACAAATTAATCTTAAAGAAACATTAAAATTAAATACATGTACATATACATAGACATGCACATATAAACACACATAAACACACACACACATGCATGCATACATACATACTGTACACATATACGTGCACGGATACAAGCATATATGTACACACATACATACACCTGTACATGCATGTGTATGTGTGTATGCGCACGCATGTGTATTGCATGCATGTGTATGTGTATGTGTGTATGTATGTAGGCATGCACGTATGTATGTATGCATGTGTGTATACACATGTATGAACATGTATGTGTGTGTATGTGTGTACATGTATGTCTATATATATGCATGTCGATGTATGTAAGTATATATATGTGGACTGTATGTGTATGTATGTTTATGTGGCTATGTGTATGTATGTATGTATGTGTGTGTGTAAGTGTATGTATGTGTCTGTGTATACACACATATATACATATACACATATACATACATGTGTACAAACACACACCCACGTACACATACACATACACATACACATACACATACACATACACATACACATACACATACACATACACATACACATACACATACACATACACATGCATGCATACATACATACATGTACACATACACACATATATACATACTTGCATACATATACTCGTGCATACATATACACACATACATATATACATACATACATACACACACACATACACATGCACAAACATGTACATCTATGTATGCATGTGTAAGCGCATTTGTATGTATATTTGTATGTATGTGCATGTGAGTCTAGGTGTGGGTGTGGGTGTAGGTGTAGGTGTATGTGTCTATGTCTTTCTATGAGTACGAGGATTTATTTTTTTATATGTAGTGTATTGATTATAACTTTTTATGGTTTATATGTAAGAGTAATTAGAAAATAATTTTTTTTTTTAAAGAGTAATGAGAAAACTGGGGGCTGGGAATAAGCTCCTTAGGTAGTTCAGCCAAACTCCCAAAGCTCCTCAAGGTGCAAATGAGGGGGGTCAGCCATATTTTTTATTTATAAAGCTGATAGTCCGGCCAGATTCTTGCAGCCACAAAGGTGCCAAACAAGTACCATACAACGTCATGAGGCCCCCAGGTAATCCGACCGAACTACCCCTTGTTGGCCCAAAGTGTGACACAAGTGCATGCTTTGGTCCATATGTGTGTGTACATATGTACATATGTACACACACACACACACACACACACACGCGTGCGCGCGTATGTATATAGATATATTCTATAGTTCTATGAAACTAAAGGTTTTGAGGGTTAGCAAAAATAATCAAATCTTCATAAACTGAGAATTTTTTTAAGCAAGGCAAGAGCATTTTCTCTTAAAGCATCCAAATGTGTAGGACGTATCCTAGTTTAGCATGGAGCTTTTATTGTTGGCAAACAAATTTGTTAGTTAGAGTTCAATTTTCTTTTAGTCCAACAAATGATAAATGGTACAAATAGAACAAGTGTTTGGAGAGATTGTTTCACATGTGCAAATTAGATCATGAATATCACCTAAAATTAATAATATATATTCTTCCTGTAGAACAGTTGTTGAGAAAAGATGTAGAGCATGGAAATTCAAATAAAATAAATATGTTATTTGGATTGAATTTGCAGCTTTCATGTATGAAAATTTGTGTATTCTTAGTGAAGGACATGTCTAATAAATTATGCACCACACCAATAATTCTAATTCAATTGAATTATTTTTTAGTAAATCTTTTATGTACAACAAAAACAAAATTGTGATTTGTTTTATGAAATGGTATAATTCTTAGTTTTTAATTTGTTATTACTAAATTACGCACTCCTCTCTCAATAGCTTTGTATACATACAATATATAATCCTTCTCAAATGTTAACCAATTAAGACCACTTAAAAATGGTCCGACAATTACCAATAATATTAATGACAATATTAGAACAAAACAATATCAACCTTCAAAAATTACTAGATTTCTTTCCTTGTTTTAGCAACAACTTCTCTTCCTTTAAATTTAGAATATAAAGATATGCTTAATATCTTATTTTGCTTTCTAATTATTCTTAGATTCCATATTAGAGAACTTGATTATAAATATTTTTAATAATTAATGAAGACAGATCAACTTTTTTGCTTTTTCTCAAACGAGGTAAAATCTTATGCTTTTCTTGTTCAAACTAGTCATAAAATCCAATATTGGTGATGGCAACATCGCCCCAATCTCCCAGTCCATCTCTTGTACCAACTTTGATTTTACAAAAAGCTAGGAAAAGCTAGCTAAAGGCTCGTCCTCGTTGCTTATCAAGCCAAGAAAATCAAATTATATAACACACACACTGAGAGCAAGAGCGTACAGTAGATTGGTTCATGACAGTGCTTTCTCTAGATTAGAGAAGGAGACATGGATGAAATAGTTGAAGCAACTATTCTCAGCTATTTGCCAAAAGCAAGGAAAATTGAAGATGGAGAGAAGGGCAGCTGTAAGATTCTTCTGCCATGCCCTCTAAAAGAGATGGAAGAATGTGAATCATTGAGAAGAGCCTTGAACAACTCCCCTGCAAGGCCCACTTGCTTAAAGTGTCATTCTCAAAATACCAGGTTCAGATATTTTAATAACAGTTCCTCCAAATCTTTGCAGGCAAGGTATAAGTGCATGGGATGCAATCAACTCTTCACTTTTGGAGGAAAACGGTACATGAAGCAGCACAGTGCTTTAGCTATCAAGCCCAAAAGCCAAACCAGTCTGATGTTAAAGGAGGCATCCTCAGATGATCATGCAATGGCAATGGGAATGGCAATGGGAATGGGAGGGAGAGAGAGACAATACCCGGCAATACATTTTTTCAATCAGGAAGGTGCACTGTACCACAGCCAAGATCAGTTGAGGCAGCACACCCTTACTGAAAATGACTACTTGTTTGGATTGCAGTTATGTCTCTATCCACCCCAAGCTTTCACTTTTAAATAGAGAGATTGTGTTGTGTCTCAGATGTTAGCTTGATAGTTGAGGTAATACAGAGATTGTATTTCTCATAATAAATTACAATCTAGTTCCATATTCATGAAAAATAACATTATATATTTGTGTTTCATTTAGCTGAAAAATAAAACGTCAAACTATAAATTGTACTTCATTCAATTCATATGGTGGTTTTGGTCTGCAGAGTGCAGCGGACTGAATTATTTGATTTGCTGTATTTAGTCTTTCATGGTGTATGGGGGACTCAATGTTTTATTGTTTTTTTCTTTATCTTAATTATATAAAGTGTTTTGTATTCATTTCTGTAAATCGTAAAATCTATTTTTAAAAAGTATTAATTTAAATTTTTTTGTAAAAAAAATAGGGTTGCATGAGTTGCATGGATGGGGGCTTTCCAAGAAATTTTAGTGGGTGCAGTAAGATTTTTTAGGAGTTTCAAAATATGATGATCCCAGAAATTTTGTAGAAAAGCTTTTACAAATTTAACTTTTATTTATTATCAAATGCCTATTCAATTTAAGACAATATATAACATAAAATGATAATTTTTTCATATTCTGTATAGGACAGTTTAATTTTTTAATGTGTCCTTTCTGAAAGCCCTGTTACCAGTCAGGGTGGTGACAGACATCCTTGTATTGGTGTTTTGAGCACTTTTCATAACAATTTTAATTGATTTATGCTACTTTTTTCAAAATATTATAAAGATGGAAAACTAGAAAGGCAACACTTAAAATAAATTAGTAACACAGCATATTAAAACTATTATTCACTTTATGATTTTCTCATTTTCATTTTTTAGAAGTACCAAGCTAGAATACTTCTGGCTTTATACATGCAAGTGAGGAATATGATTATTGGTATGCTTTATTTTTTATTTTTATTTTTTTTTGCTTTGAAATCAATTTTATAAAGGTTTATTATGCAGATTAAGAATATTTTGATATTTAATAGATTATGAAATTTGATTTAAAAAATGTATCAATTTGAGATTAGACATATCATTTAATGGTGATTTCATTTTAATTTTATATTTTAAAAGATGTTTTTAAAATGTATTTAAATATATAAACATTTTTAAAATTTTAAAGTAATTAAATATTTATAAAATAAATTTAGTTAAATAAAATAATTTTTGAATAAAAATCACGCTTTAATAAGCAATACAAACAAAACAAAATAATTAAACAATTTTAAACTAAAATAAAATGATTGTTAAGTAGCTGATCTTTTTATAATGTGATGGTTATGTTGTGGCATTGTTGTTGTTGTCAGACTTGTACCCTTGCCAATCCCACCGAGATTCAATCCTTGCCCAAGGACTTCTTTTTTAGGAGAATTCCCCTCATGAGAAAAAAAGAACTAAATACCTTGTGCATTCATGTCAAATCAAATTCCTATGCAAAAGAAGATATTGGAAAGTTGTAGAGCCCCAAGTTTCACTTCAAAAGACCTAACTTTTCTTATCAAGTGCCTCCAAAGATAAAAATTGAATACTTGACCAAGGGCTTCTTTCTAGGACAACTCCCATTATGAGAAAAAATGAAATAAATACCTTGACTCATGGGTACCAAACTTCAATCAAAAAATACATGGAATAGAAAAAAATGTGAAGTAAGTGAGATTGTCTAGCCTCCCAATCGAATATTGGATTACAAAAGCCCTAAAACAATCACCCAATCAAATATTGGAATTAACAAAGCTTTGAATATGTTGTGCCTCACATTCACACCTCATTTTGTCCTTTTCTAACACAATGAGGCCTCCCTTTGTTTTCCCTTTTTCCCTTCATGTCCTTACCATTTTGGTTTGATCTTTATTTGCCTTGCTTTTTGTTTGTCCTTTTGATCTGCAGTGTTCTCTCATTTGGCATGCCAAATGCCTTGATATTGATCCCAGAAGGCTTTCTCTTTGTATTTACTTCTCATTATTGGACTTTTAGGTTATTTCATGCTATAGGCCAAAAATTTGAACCTCAAACCTCAATAATGGCAACATCTTGTCACCTTTAGTCTTTGACAACACCTCACAAGAAATTTATGGTGTTCAATAGGTATTAATGACATTTTGATGGTAAAGATCAGCGAGTTTTAATAGCCAAATTACACTATTTTGTTGATCATTTGAACAATTTCTCTTGTACATTCAAGCTCTTTAGAACCGTTCATCAAAATCCTAGCTTTTGATTGCTATATTTTATGCTTACTCATGTGTTCCTAGTTTCTAGTGTTTGTAGATTCATGCTTGGTGTGCAGTCATGGTGCTTGCTTCTATTTTTTGTGTGTTTGTCATTTTCTCACTCTTTCTTTTGGTGTTCTTCTTATCATGATGATTCCAGGCATGTTCTTTGATCCATTAGCTTTGTTAGTTGGTTTCACACTTACTATTTTTGTCCTTCTCATTATTTGTTTATTTTTGTACTCAAGTTTGATTGCTTATGGGGTCTTGCATTTATTTTTCCTCTTTACTTGTGCATTGTGTCATGTTTGTTTGTGTTCTTGTCCATTTTTTTAATTTTGTCTTGCACCCTTCATTGAATATCGTCCATCTCTAGCACATTGATTGAGGTTATTTGTGATATCATCATCATGCCTCAATTGGGCCTTGGGTGTGCTTTTTTTGTTTGCAATATTTTCAATAGTGAGTTAGATCTAAAATCAAACTCCCACAGGGCTCTTTAAAACTTGATGCAAGAGCATCCTCGGTTCATAGCAATCTTACATCAACCAAAAATATTTCCTTTCTGTTTTGCTTTATGTTTGTAGTTTTACCATTTCTTTCTGTCTTTCTCGGATTTGGCTCATCGGAACCTATGGAGTTGGATTTTGCTTGAAGACTTGATCATCTTCCTTATTCCCAAACTGTGGAGCATTTGGATCATTTTTTGGCAAGTTATCGCTACCGGTTTCCAAGAGAGTTTTTTCTGTTACCGGTTGCCTGAACCTATTTACATTGGTGATCTATTGTATCCTTTTCGTAGCTTGTGGAGCCCCAAGCATTGATTTCGTTGTTCCTTGGCATGTGGTCGACCTTCTCTTTGATTCTCACTTCGTCCTTTAGATTTTTTGGAGGATTTTCTTTGTCGGAGGCTGACCTTGTTGGTTTTACACATTAGGTCTTGTTATTTGGGTTTTGATTCCTTTTGGGCTGGCCAGATCCCCTTGGATCATATATATCATTGCAATAGAGAATTAGAATGGAATCAAAGAATTTATATAGAGCATAGAAGATATATCTTAAGATTTGAGGTCCCAATTGTGACCTGTTCTGTATTTTGAGCATGTTTTAGTAGGCTTGTGAGCCGGTTACTATAATTCAGTTATTACCAGTTTGTTGTAATCAGTTTTCATGATATAATTCATTCTGTTTTGCATTGCCTCCATCATGTCCTTGTCTTTCCATTGTGTTTACTCTTGCTGACCAGTCTGGACTGATCTCTTTGAGGTCCCTTGTAAGTGGTGACTACTTCAAGTGGTATCAGAGTGAGCTTTCGTTATGAAGATTCTGTTGCCTTGAGAATTTTGTTGTAGGGTGGCAGACTGTGAATTTGACCTATAGCCATAGAGGACTAGCGTGAAGATTGCGTTGTCCTGAGAATTTTGTTGTAGGGTGGCGGATTGTGAATCTGACCTATAGCCATAGAGGACTGGCGTGAAGATGGTGCAAAGAGGAAAAAGGAATGGTGGAGCACATGCGAATGTAGACCCTGTTGTGATAAAAATGTTGCAAGGAATAGAAGCTTGGTTGGAAGTTGTGGAGACAACCCAGAGAAGAGGCCAACACATTGAAGATGTAAGTGAAGATGAAGGAGAAGAAGCCCCGGAAGAACAAGTAAAGCCACCGGCGGTTGATTCAGATGAGGAAAGGTTTTTGAGGGTTTTGAGTAGGGCGAATACTAAATCTCATTTTACCCCACCGGAATATGATGGAAAGTTGGATTCAAATGAATTGATGGATTGGACCTCAGAGATGGAGAAATATTTTGATTTTGAAAACACTACAGAAGAAAGGAAGGTGAAATATGCCTGTACCTGGTTGAAAGGTCATGCATCTCTTTGGTGGGAGCATTTGCAGGTTGATAGACAAAGAAGAGGTAAAGAGAAGATCAAGACATGGGATCAGATGGCTGCTAAGTTGAAATCAAAATTTATGCCAGCTGATTATCAAGTGAATCTGTTTCAGAAGTTGTAGAATTTGAGACATAAGGAATCTAGCGTGAAGGAGTACACCGAGGCATTTTACAAGTTGAATATCAGATCCGGACATGTTGTTGATGAGGTTGAACAAGTTCTTAGATATTTGAATGGATTGCGGGTGTCTATACAAGATGAACTAAGTTTGATAAAATTGCAGAGTGTTGAAGAAGCTTACGAGTATGACCTGAAAGAAAAAGAGAAGCTGAATAAAAGATATGAGTAGAGGTAGAGAGGCAGAGGTGGAAGGTTTTCTGGAGGAATATTTCAAGGAGGTAGAGGAACCTGTACAGATCAGAACAAAGACAAGGAAGTGAGAAAAGAAGGTAATTCATACCAGAAAGATGATAAAAATTTCTACCGGAGGAGAGAACCAAATGGCTACTAGAATGAGAATTTTGGAAGAGATGACAGAAGACAAGACAAGAGAGTGTTTAGAGGAACTTGCTATAAGTGTGGAGGAGAAGGACATCGTTCTTTTGAATGTAAGAAGACAAAGAATACTGGAAGAACAACAGTGGTGGAAGAAAACCCCACTAGATCAACTAATAAATTGGAAGATGGAGAACTATTGATGATGAGGAGAGGTTTGTGTCATACCGAGAGAGATGAAGAGCCCTTGTAGAGGAAGAATCTATTCAAGACCAGATGTAAGGTATCTGATAAGTGTTGTAAAGTTGTCATTGATAGTGGTAGTTCAGATAATCTTGTTTCACAAGAGATGGTGAATAACTTCAATTTAAAAAGATTGAAATACCCTAAGCCTTATCAGATAGCATGGATTCAGGATGAACATAAGTTGTTAGTAAGTGAGCAATGTTTGGTGAAATTGAAAAGTGGGAATTATCATGATGAAGTCTTGTGTGATAATATGCCTATGGATATTTGTCACCTTTTGTTGGGTAGACCTTGGCCGTTTGATAGACATGTAATACATGATGGGAGGAAGAATACATACACTATTGTGGCCAATGGGATGAAGCAAACCTTGTTGCCCTTGGAGGAGCCTTTGAAGAGTGAAGTCTATACAAATGATAGAATCTTTGTGGTGGATGGAAGGAAATTCCTGGATGGATTGAGACATAAGAATGTGTGTTTTGCCTTAGTTCCTAAGAAGACTAAGAATCCGGAGCATGAAGAAGAACAACCGGAAGAGGTAGAAGATTTGTTGATAGAATATGGAGACATCATTTCAGATAATGTGCCTGATGGATTACCACCTATGAGAAGTATCAGTCATTGCGTGGACCTGGTTCTTGGAGCTAGTTTTCCTAACAAAGCTACACACTGGATGACACCGACATAGAATGAAGAGTTGAATCAACAAGTGTAGGAGTTGTTGAAGAAAGGTTTGATCACAAAAAGTTTGAGCCCTTGTGCAGTATCAAAAGTATTAGCACCTAATAAGAATGGAGAATGGGTACCGATTCCAGAGTAAAATAAGATCACAGTGAAATACCGATTTCCTTTGCCTAGGATGGATGGCATAATGGATTGTTTGATTTGAGCCAAGTAATTTACAAAGATAGACTTGAAGAGTGGATATCATCAGATCAGGATCAGAGAAGGAGATGAGTGGAAGACAACATTCAAGACAAATGAAGGACTATGAATGGTTGGTGATGCCTTTTGGGTTAACTAATGCACCAAGTACTTTCATGAGGTTGATGAATGAGGTATTGAAGAAATTCTTGGGTAAGTTTGTTATTATATATTTGGATGATATTCTGAATTTCAGTAAGACAAAAGAGGAGCATTTGTTGCATTTGAGACAAGTTTTGTAGAGGTTGAGTGAACAAAAGTTGTTGATAAATCTTAAGAAGTGTACTTTCATGAAAGATGAGTTAGCCTATTTGGGATTTGTGATATCTGAGGATGGTTTGAAGATGGACCCTGAGAATGTAAAAGCAATTGTTGAGTGGCCTAGACTAGAAAGCATTGGAGAGGTAAGATCATTTCATGGATTGGTTAGTTTCTACTAGAAGCTCATCAGAAATTTTGGTTTAGTTTGTAACCTTATGACTGAGACAATGAGGGGAGATCGAAAGGAATTCAAGTGGACCACTGGAGAAAATAAAAGTTTTGAACTATTGAAGCGGAAAGTGACTGAGTAGCTTGTGTTGGCTTTACTGGATTTCAATAAAGTATTTCAAGTAAATTGTGATGTAAGTGGAACAACAATAGGAGCAGTCTTGAGTTAGAAAAGGAGAGAAATAGCTTATTTTAGTGAGTAATTGAATGATGTCCGGAGGTGATATTCAGTGTATGATCAAGAATTTTATACCATAGTTCAAGCCTTGAAGAAGTGGAGACATTACCTATTGCCTAAGGAGTTTGTGTTGTATATGGATCATTGAGCTTTGCAGTATTTGAATAGTTAGAGTAAGTTGAATCACAGACATATGAGATGGGTAGAATTTTTTCAGAGTTACACTTTTGTGTTGAAGCATAGAAGTGTTGGCAATATGGATGAATTGATTATGTGTTGCATTAATGTTTTGTCATTGATATCAACACTAAATATTATGGTTGGTTACCGGTAGACAGGTTTTGGTTACCGATAGAAGATCTAGTGTTACTGATAGAAGGGACTATCTGTTGGAAACTTCTGACATGTTTGGATCAATGGAGTATGTTTGGTTTTATGCGTTACATGCTTCTGGAGCATGTTTTGGTCAATTGATATTGACTTGGTGATCAGATGATATCATACACTCTTATAAACCCTTACCGACATGGGTTAAGGTTTAACCGACAGAGCTTTCACTGAGAAACCTTGACAAAATGCATAAGTGGTGTTTGTGCGGCTTCTAGATGGAATTCAGGATGCAGAAGGTGATCCCTGATTGTGCTTCAACTGTTTGAAGACATTTATTTGGTGTGGTGGACCTAGATTAGGTCCGGTGCCTATCTAGGTTATGGATCGGTATCATGTTAACATGCTCTCTACACGTTACCGAGATGATTTATGGATTGGTTATTGTTCTTTTGGTCTAAAGACGACATGGAATATCATTGTAATATGGATGTATGTAATGATCTTATTGTAATATCTTTTAGGTGGCTGACCTAATTGGTTTAGGCCATAGGGTTTGTATAAATTGATGTAAGACCTCATTGTAGATCATGAACATGAATGGGAATTGTATGAGAATGAAATAAGTGTGTCGTGGTCATGAAATGCAATATCATATGCAAAGGAGATTTGGTCAATCATAGGTGATCGAATTGGGTTTAAGGAAGAGGTCAAAGGCCTCTGGTATTGAGCTTAACTGGGAATGTAATCAGGCATGGTAGATGCTATCTCTGGCAGTTCGTTATTCTGGATTGTTGTCCAATTATCTTGAGGTGGTTATAACCTCTCTGTAGTCAGTGAGACTCTTTTTTAATGAGCAGTACGTTCTAGGCAGTGTGCCTTCCTGCATGTGCATGCCCCTTATTGTATCACATACTTTCTACAAAAGTATCATCTGACTGTGAGTAGGTTTCCCACCGTGGTTTTTCCCTTTCTAGCTTTTCCATGTATAAATCATGTTGTTATGTGGTATGGTTGCATTGTGTTAATTCTTCATTTTATTCTTAAGTTTTATTGCTTACTGCTATCTGTTTCTGCTATTCCGGTATTCCATGTTTATGTGCTCCAGTTAAAGGATATTAAGTGGTTTGATTGATATAATCTATTAACAACTGATTCATTCCCCCCCTCTTAGTTGTTCACCGGTTACCCTAACAAGAAGTGGGAAATCTAACAAAGTTTCTGATGCATTAAGTATGAGAAGGAATTTGCTGACATAGATGAGAGTAATAGTGTTAGGATTTGAGGAATTGAAGACCTTGTATGATGATGACCCAAATTTTGCAGAACCTTGGAGAGAATGTAGAGAACCAGTTACGGTAGATAGAAGAAAGTGGTTGGATTACTTCATTCAGGATGGGTTGTTATTCAGAGGAATACAGTTGTGCATACCTAAGAGTTCTATGAGGGAGAATCTGATAAAGGAGAAACATAGTGGAGGATTAGCCGGACACTTTGGTGTTGACAAAATAGTAGCAGTGGTGAGTGAGCATTACTTTTGGCCCCAGATTCATAAGAATGTTAGGAAATATGTGAAAAGTTGTAGAGTTTGTTAAGTTGCAAAGGGTAGTAGTCAGAATGTGGGATTGTATAAACCTTTGATAGTACTGGTAAGACCTTGGGAGGATATTATAAGCATGAATTTCATACTTGGATTGCGTAAAACACAGCGAGAGAATGATTCTATTTTGTGGTAGTGAATAGATTCTCGAAGATGGCTCATTTCATACCTTGTAAGAAAACATCAGATGCATTACATGTACCAGACCTATTTTTCAAGGAAGTAGTGAGATTGCATGGATTACCTAAGAGCGTAGTTTCGGACATAGACACTAAGTTTGTTGGTTATTTTTGGAGAACACTTTGGAAGAAGATGAAGATAGATTTGAAGTTCAGTTCTACTTTTCAACCACATACTGATGGACAGACAAAAGTAGTTAACTGGAGCTTGGGAAATTTGTTAAGATGTTTAGTTGGAGAGAAAACCAAAAGTTGGGATATTATTCTTGCATAGGGTAAGTGCACCAAGATGGTGAACAAAAAGGGGGGTATAAGTGGCCACTTTTTTTTTTCTTTTCTGAAAACAGGTAAACCTGAACTTCAAAGAGATATTCAAAGGTCACACACTCAAACCTAGGTGTTGAGAAAAGAATAAGAATTATATTGTATTACTCTGAATCTAGTTTCTAAAATAATAAATTTGTTTAAAATTGGATAAGATTAAGAGGGTCAAACCTTTCTCGCACGAAAAACTGTTCCTGATTTTTTCTGAAAAACATAACATAGCTGTTTTCGTGCGCTGCACAAAATATATAATTAGATTTAGTATTTTGAAAAACCGTTTGGTAAGATGATAGGTAAGATTGAGATCTAGAA
The DNA here is from genome assembly GCF_030272615.1 of Cryptomeria japonica. NCBI lineage: Eukaryota > Viridiplantae > Streptophyta > Pinopsida > Cupressales > Cupressaceae > Cryptomeria > Cryptomeria japonica. Next base: position 397,951,881 of record NC_081410.1, read on the forward strand.
GTTGTGTATTTTTTTGTAATTTTTCAATGAGTTTTTTTTTTTTAATGATTTTTTGAAGTGACCACATCTTGAAAATTTGGTACTTGTTCGTGTGCAGGGCATAACTTGCGTCAAAATAATCAAAAATCAAATTTTTTTTTTTAAAAATTGTATAGAATCTAGTGTAGAACAATAATATGTAATTTATTTTGAATTTGGTCAAGTATATCAAAAGTTATTAAAAAAATGGTAGATGTATGTCTCTGAGGACTGTCAAGGCACTGGTAAAGAAAATTAAAGTTTACTATGCTAATGTTGTCTAAAAATAGAAAAAATTATATGGTCAGAAAGATGAGAAGACATGTGAGATTATGGTGGTAATTTTAGAGATACCCACTTGATCATTTGTAAACCTGATGATGATGAAGTCAAGAAATCATGTTGGAAGATGAAAAAACGTGTAAAGGGACAGAAATGGAGGGAAAATGGGCTTCCAAGTCTTAGGGTCGTTTTCCAACCCTCTTACCAAGCCAAAACCCGGACGGGTTCTGATGTGCAATATAACCCGCTTGGGTTTTTAAAAACAAAAAGTACCATTCATAGTTCTACATAACCCGTACGGGTTATGTAGAACTAAAACCATCATTTTGAATTTCCCAAAACCCGTACGGGTTATGAAAAACCAAAAATATGGATTTTCATAACCCGTATTGGTTATGAAAAACCAAAATTATGGTTTTTTATAACCCGTACTAGTTATGAAAAATATCATTTTGAGTTTCACAAAACCCGTACGGGTTATGAAAAACCATTATTTTGATTTTCACAAAATACATATATAATGTGTTTATGTATGTACATATGCATATCTATAGTTATATATATACAGATATATGTATATATGTTTGTATACATGCATGTCTCTCTTCTTTTCCTCTCTCTTGTCTTCCTTCCCCCATCACTGTCTATGTCTATTCTGAGCCCTAATTATCCGTCTTGAGTTCTATCTCATCTCTCTCCCCCTCACACTTCTCTCTCTGCCAAGTCTCTCACCCTCTTCTCCTTCTTGTTCTCTCTCTCTCTCTCTCTCTCTCTCTCTCTCTCTCTCTCTCTCTCGTTATCCTATCCTATTATCACCCTCTCCCCTTCTCTCTCTTTCTCTCCCCTACCTCTCCCTCTCCCCCTACCTCTCCCTCCCCCTCTTGTTACCTTATCCTATTCTCTCTCCTCCCCCTCTCTTGACCCTACTCTCTCTCTCTCTCTATCCTAAGACTTACAATAACCAGCTCTCTCTCTCTCTCTCTATCCTAAGACTTACAATAACTAAGACAAAAACTTATAGTTTTGCATAACCCACGGGTTTCTAAAAAGTATAATGTTCCTCAAAACCCTTTACGGGTTTTGAGGATCTTTTCATTTTTTATTATAAAATATAATGTTCCTCAAAACCCATACTAGTATGGGTTTTGAGGAACTTTTGATTTTTTATTATAAAAAAATAATGTTCCTCAAAACCAGTACGGGTTTTGAGGAACTTTTGATTTTTTACTATAAAATATAATCTTCCTCAAAATCCGTACGGGTTTTGAGGAACTTTTATTTTTTTATTATAAAATGTAATTTTCCTCAAAACCCATACGGGTTTTGAGGAACTTTTTGTTTTTTAATTGTTTTTTGCTAGGCTTGGTGTTACCAAGCCTAGCGCATTTTTGAATTTCCAGAACACGCACGGGTTATGAGAAATTTCATTTTTTTTTTTTTTGCATGTGGCCACTTTTTTGTTCACCATCTCAGTGCACTTACCCCACAAGCAGAGTTTGCCTACAATAATTCAGTAAACAAGAGTACCGGAAGAACACCTTTTGAGATTGTTACCGGAGCACACCCTAGAGGTATATCAGAATTAAGAGATATTAGCAGTGAAGACCAGAGAAGTTTAGAAGCAAAAGAATTTGTAGATCACATGAAGGACTTACATATTCAAGTTAAGCAACATTTGGAGGACATGAACAACAAGTATAAGGAGAAAGCAGATGAGAAGACAAGACATAAGGAATTTGAATTTGGCAATGAAGTGATGCTGTATCTGAGAAAATAAAGGTTCTTGGTTGGAACTTATAACAAGTTGCAGATGAGAAAGTTTGGACCTTGCATGATTTTGAGAAAGTTCAGTTCTGGAAATGCATATGAAGTGGAGTTACCAGATAGTCTAAGTATTTCACTTGTGTTTAACATTGCAAACCTTCATCACTATCATGAAATAGAATTCAGTGAGGACAATATTGCAGACTTTAAGAAACAGTTGCCTCGGAAGGAACCGAATCAGATTGAAGACATTTTGGACAGTAGGATTGGGTGTAGTACCCGAAGTAGTTACTATAAGGAGTCTCTTGTGAAGTGGAAGGACAGACCAGTTGAAGATTCATCTTGGATTTCTCAGGCAGAGGTAGACCGCCTTGGTTTTCCTCTGACCCTAGCAAAGTGAGAGACTCACTTTTTTCAACAACCCTGGATGTTTGATGTAGGAGCACCCCAGTTCATAGCAATCTTACATCAACCAAAAATATTTCCTTTCTATTTTTCTTTCTATTTGCAGTTTCAACATTTCTTTCTGTGTTTCCTAGATTTGTCTCACCAGAACCTGTGGAGTTGGATTTTGCTTGAAGACTCGATCACCTTTCTTATTCCCAAACCGTGGAGCATTTGGATCATTTTCTGACAAGTTATCGCTACTAGTTTCCAAGATAGTTTTTCTATTACCGGTTGCCTGGACCTATTTGCATTGGTGATCTACCAAATCCTTTTCGTAGCTTGCGGAGCCCTGAGAATTGATTATATTGTTCCTTGGCATGTGGCCGACCTTCTCTTTGATTCTCACTTCGTCCTTTGGATTTTTTGGAGGATTTCCTTTGTCTGAGGCCGACCTTGTTGGTTTTACACGTTAGGTCTTGTTCTTTGGGTTTTGATTCCTTTTGTACCGACTGGATCCCCTTGGATCGTATAAATCATTGTAATAGAGCATTAGAATGCAATCAAAGAAGTTATACAAAGCATAGAAGATATATCTTAAGATTTGAGGTTTTGGTTGTGACTTGTTCTGTATTTTGAGCATGTTTTAGTAGGCCCGTGAGCTGGTTATTGTTAGCTGGTAGGCTATGTATGATCTTCTTCATCACTCGGTAACTGGATATTCTCTTCATTTTCTTTAATAGTTCTCTCAGTAAGACTTGTCGGTTGAACATAGACAAATCCTTCATAATGTTCTGGTTCCTTGGAGTTTCCTTCATCATTTCTTTCTGCAAATTCATCAATTTTCACATTTGCACTTTCTGCTATTTTGTTAGATGATTTGATCAGACATTTAAATGCTTTACTTCTAGAAGAATAACCAAGAAATGTTCCTTCTTCACTTTTCTGATCAAACGTGCCATTTCTATCATCTTTGTGAACATAGCATCTACTTCCAAAGATTTTAAAATAACTTACATTAGGTTTCTTGTCATACCAGATCTCATATGGTGTCTTCAAAGTTCCTCTCTTTAGTTGTACTCGGTTCAGGGTGCAAACTGTTGTGCTTATTGCTTCTCTCCAAAATGTTTGTGGCACTTTCTTTTCAATCATCAGGGTTCTGGCACAATCCACAATAGATCTGTTTCTTCTTTCAGCAATTCCATTTTGTTGTGGAGTTCTCGGTGCAGAGACTTGTCTTTTAATACCATGATCATTGCAGAATAAGTTGAACTCATCAGATGTGAACTCTCCTCCTCTGTCTGATCTAAGACATTTCAGTTGTCTTCCTATTTCATTTTCAACTCTTGTACCATTTAAACATTTGAAAAGCTTCTGATTTTTCTTTTAAAAACATTACTGACATCATCCTTGAGTAATCATCCACAAATAATATGAAATATTTATCACCATAATAACTTTGAACTTTCATAGGACCACAAAGATCAGTGTGCACAAGATCTAAAATTCCCTTAGATTTGTAGGACTTACTTGTAAAGCTTGATCTTGTCATATTTCCCATCTGGCATCCTCGACACATAGCATTCTTAGGCTTTTTACAAGACTTGGTAGACCTCTTACTCGGTGCTTCTTGCTTATTTTGATTAGATTATCAAAATTTACATGACAAAACCTTTTATGCCATAACCATGTATCATCTATCTTTGCATATAGACACTTATTCCGAGTTGAGTCAAGGTGAAATGTGTTACCTTTTGTTTGTGTCCCGGTAGCAGCTAACTTTCCATGCTTGTCATGAACTTTGACAATTCCTTTTTGAAATTCTATTCGGTAACCTGTATTGTTTAGCTGTGCTACACTCAACAAATTATATTTCAAACCTTCAACCCAATAAACATCATTGCATTTGGCATTGTCAAGAAGTGTTATAGATCCTTTACCTTTTACCAGACATGGTGCATCATTACCAAATCTTACATAGCCTCCATCATAATCTTCTAATATAACAAACTTGTGTTTATCACCTGTCATGTGATGTGAGCATCCACTATCTATGATCCAAGAATCATTAGTATTTATGTGAGATATTAGGGCCTTTTCTTCATACCTTTCTTCAACTGATCCATCTTTGATAGCCACATAAACTACTTCCTCTGTATCAGTTTCATCTGATTTATCATCATTGGATTCCTCATTAGCTATTAAGCATGAATTTCTATCTCTTCTTCTAAAGTCTCGGTGTCCTCTGTAATGATTATCTTTCTGTCTGTCATCTCGGTAATCTCTCTTTTTAGTAGAATCTTTGTCAGGACAGTTAGAAGCCATATGTCCTATCTTATCACAATTGAAACATCTCAAAGGTAGTTTTCCTTTATACTTACCTTTGCCTCTCGGTAACCTTCTGGCTAATAGTGCTTCAAACTCTGCTTGCTTTTTGATTTCCTCATATAGTTTGTGTACTTTTTCCATGTTCTTGCAAAATCTCTCACTTTTTCCACTATGATCCCCTTTAGTGTACTTACTCATTCTATCATTGTAATCATCAGATTCACCAATATGAAAAGAACTAAATGTAGATTCAACTTTATTCACCGATGACCCATTGTTATCAAAGTTACTTAACTCAAATGCATGTAGCTTACCAATAGCAGCATCTAAAGAAACTGGCATATTGAGTACAGACCTCAATTCATTGATTGCAGAGACTCGGATTGCATAAGCTGGTAGAAGGGTTCTTAACAACTTACTTGTTATATCCTTTTCTTCAATAGTTCCACTCACTCCTTTGATTTGATTGACAATCTCCTTTAGTCTTGTACTATACTGGGTTATGTTCTCACCTTCATTCATCCTCATAGATTTAATTTGTCCTCTTAGACTGTCCACTTTTGCTCTTTGAGCATGTTCATCTCCACCATACAGAGATATGAGCTTGTCCCACATTGCGTTTGCATCATTTCAGCCTTCTGGATCATTAAACTCTAAGTCAGTCAATGCAGATTTTATTTCAATCATTGCTTGGATATGTTATTGCTTTGCCTTTATCTCTTCCATTGTCAATGGATAGGTGCTCGGTGTAATGAAATCATTCTCCAGATAATATACAACATATTCTCCAACTCCTTATAGGTGCAGCTTCATCCTTTTCTGCCATGTAGAGAAACTTGACTTGTTCAGCTTTGGTGCATCCCTCTTGTACATCTTTGGATCTTTTCCTCAAGTACCTTTAAACTTTTCTTCCGGAGTCCAAAGCTCTGATACCAATTGATAGTTCTGATACTAAGTGTTTAGTACAAATGCCAAGCTGATAAGATGAGAGGGGGGGGGGTGAATAATACAAACTTAATCTTCCATAAAAACAATAGATTCAACCTCGGTAACATATACTTCAGTAATATAACCAAAACTACTAAACATGCAAACTCAAAGGAATATAAACATAATACCACTCATAACACCAGATTTAACGTGGAAACCCAAACAGGGAAAAACCACTGTGGGATTTCGGACCCACTAAGAAATATACTCTTCTAGAGTATGCTCGGTTAAAAGCAAACCCTGTTAAAGATTACAAACACACTGCCAGATGTGACCCGGTTAAGGGAATTCCCTCAGATCTGTTAGGATCTTCACCTTGTTAGAAGTGACCTTGTTAAAGGATTTCAAACACTCAATCAGAATGTCACCTTGCTAGAGGGTTTTACAAATAAGACTGTTAAGTCCACTCGGTGAAGAGATTTTTTGCCACTTTACAAAATAACAGTAATAAAAATCTATCTGCAACTTCACATCTAAAAATGCTAAAGTAGATTCTTATTTACTCAATACAATCTAGTCATAGGACTTATCTTTTCCATCTGCTGGGCTCTATACTCTATTATTCAAAATAGGTCTTCAAGCTTCTGTGCTCGGTAATCACTATGTAGCATCCCTGTGCATACACTTGCCCGCATACATTGGTTATCAACAGTTCCTTATTTATAAACAATTTGCCAACCGCTTAATCTCATTGATCACATATCCCATGATCAACCATAGGCATCAGATCTTCAAACTTGACCATGTTCAATGTATCCTTTGATCTGAAAATGTTTTACCCCACCTTGGAACTTGCATACATTTCTTGGAACTTGTGCTAGGGTATTGTGGTTCAATCTGAGCTGTAGATCTTCCTGCCAGTTTTCCTTTGCCATAGATTCTTTAACAAACTTCATGCACAACATACCAATCATTTAATTAGTTCCAGCTCACCAGCTTCCTTCATTAAATAATTCTTTTATTCATTCAATGCATTCTATTATTACTTGGTTGCAACTCGGTAAATACTAAACTTCAGTCGGTAGACATTCTGCCTTCATTAACCGATAGCGATAACCTTAGGGTTTACCGACTAGGTTCTTTGCTTGGTAACATAGTATAGTATTAACCTTACAATCAACAACATATGTAGGATATCAAAATAATCTAAACATCATGATCTCATCATTGTCTAACTCGGTAATAGTTGCCCATTGAATAACTTATTCCTCCCCTTATTCATCACATTCTTTTTGTGTCTTTTACCGACATCTTTATACTCACCAAATCATACTTCTTAAGATATGGCAACATCATACTGAATTAGAAAATCAATTTCTTGACATCAATGACAAAATAATAATATTAAGACAGTAAACATCCTTATTCAGTTATATCCATAATTATCAACAACCTTCTCAATATCCTTATTGAAATGCCAACAATCTCTAATTGTAATTGGAATGCCAACAATCTCCCTTTGTCTATTATAATGCCAACAATTCCTAGCCCTACTCTCTCTGTCTCTAACTCTCTCTCCCTCCCCCTCTTCCTCTCCTCTTCTCTCCCTCTCTTCCTCTCCCTCTCTCTGTCTCTATCTCTGTCTCTCTCTGTCTCTGTCTCTAACTCTCTCCCTACCACTCTCCTTATACTATTCTATCCCTATCTTCCTATCCCCTACTATCTCTCTCTCTCCCTCCTCCTCTCCCTACTCTCTCTCTCTTTCTCTCTCTCTTAATCCTATTATCACCCTCTCTCCCTTTTCTTTCTTTCCCTTTCTCTCTCCCTCTCTTCCTATCCCTTCTCTCTTCGTCTCTAACTCTCTCCCCCTCCCCCGCCTCTCTCTCTCTCTCCCTCCTCTTTCTTTCCCTATCTCTCTCCCTCTCTCCCTATCCCCTTCTTTCTTTGTCTCTAACTCCCTCTCCCTCCCCCTCTCCTTATCCTATTCTCTCTCTCTATCTCTCTCTCTCTCTCTCTTCCTATCCCCTTCTCTCTCTCTCTAACTCCCTCCCCCTGTCATTATCCTATTCTATTGCTCTCTTCCTACCCCCTACTCTCTCTCTCTCTCTCTCTCTCTCTCTCTCTTAATCCTATTCTCATCTCTCTCCCTTCTCTTTATTTCCCTATCTCTCTCTCTCCCTATCTTCCTATCCTCTTCTCTCTTTGTCTCTATCTCTCTCTCCCTCCTCCTCTCCTTATCCTATTCTATCCCTCTCTTCCTATCCCCTAATCTTTCTCTCTCTCCCTCCCCCTCTCCCTATCATATTCTCTCCCTATTTCTCTTCCTATCCCATTCTCTCTCTCTTTCTCTCTCTCTCTCTCTCTCTCTCAATCCTATTCTCACCCTCTCTCCCTTCCCTTTCTTTCCCTATCTCTCTCCCTCTCTTCCTATCCCCTTCTCTCTATCTCTAAGTCTCTCTCCCTCCCCCCCCCCCTCTCTCTCTCTCTCTCTCTCTCTCTCTCTCTCTCTCCTTTTCCCAATCTCCCTCTCTCCCTCTCTTTATCCTATTCTCCCCATCTCCACCCTCCCTCTCCCTCTCCCTGTCTCCCAATTTGTCCTCTATCTCTCCCCCTCTCTCCCTATCCTATTCTCTCTCTCTCTCTCTCTCTCTCTCTCTCTCTCTCTCTCCTTTTTCCCAATCTCCCTCTCTCTCCCTCTCTCCCACTCTTTTTCCCAATCACCCTCTCTCTCTCTCTCTCTCTCTCTCTCTCTCTCTCTCTCTCTCTCTCTCTCTCCTCTTCCCAATCTCCCTCCCTCTCTCCATCCCCCCTCTCTCCTTCTCCCTCTCCCCCTTTCCTTTTCCTAATCTCCCTCTCTCTCCCTCCCTCTCTCCCTCTCTCCCTCTCCTTTTCCCAATCTCCCTCTCTCTCCCTCTCCCCCTCTCCTTTCCCCAATCTCCCTCTCCCTCTCCCTCTCTCCCAATTTATCCTCTATCTCTCCCCCCCCCCTCTCTCTCTCTCTCTCTCTCTCTCTCTCTCTCCCTCTCCCCCTCTCCTTTCCCCAATCTCCCTCTCTTTATCGTATTCTCCCCATCTCTGCCCTCCCTCTCCCTCTCCCTCTCTCCCAATTTCTCCTCTATCTCTCCATCTCTCTCTCCATCCCCCTCTCCTTATCCTATTCTCTCCCTCTCCCTATCTCCTACTCTCTCTCTCTCTCTCTCTCTCTCTCTCTCCTTTTCCCAATCTCCCTCTTGCCCTCTCCCCCTCTCCTTTTCCTAATCTCCCTCTCTCCCCCTCTCCCTCCACCCCCTCTCCTCTCTCTCTCTCCTCTTTCTTTCCCTATCTCTCCCTCTCTTCCTATCCCTCTCTCTCTCTCTCTCTCTCTCTCTCCATCCCCCTCTCCTTATCGTATTCTATCCCTCTCTTCCTACTCCCTACTCTCTCTATCTTCCTCTCCCTCTCTTAATCCTCTCATCACCCTCTCTCTCTCTCTCTCTCTCTCTCTCTCTCTCTCTCTTTTTCCCAATCTCCCTCTCCCCCTCTCCTTTTCCCAATCTCCCTCTCCCCCTCTCCTTTTCCTAATCTATCTATCTCTCCCTCTCTCTCTCTCTCTCTCTCTCTCTCTATCTATCTATCTATCTCTCCCTCTCTCTCTCTCTCTCTCTCTATCTATCTATCTATCTCTCCCTCTCTTCCTATCGCCTTCTCTCTCTATCTCTAACTCTCTCCGTCCCCCTCTCCTTATCCTATTCTATCCCTCTTCCTACTCTCTCTCTCTCTCTCTCTCTCCACTTCCTATTTGGTTCCTAGTTTTATATAACCCGTACGGGTTATGCAAAACTAAGACAAAAACTTATAGTTTTGCATAACCCGCGGGTTTCTAAAAAGTACAATGTTCCTCAAAACCCTTTACGGGTTTTGAGGATCTTTTCATTTTTTATTATAAAATATAATGTTCCTCAAAACCCATACTAGTATGGGTTTTGAGGAACTTTTGATTTTTTATTATAAAAAAATAATGTTCCTCAAAACCAGTACGGGTTTTGAGGAACTTTTGATTTTTTACTATAAAATATAATCTTCCTCAAAATCCATACGGGTTTTGAGGAACTTTTGATTTTTTATTATAAAATGTAATTTTCCTCAAAACCCGTACAGGTTTTGAGGAACTTTTTGTTTTTTAATTGTTTTTTGCTAGGCTTGGTGTTACCAAGCCTAGCGCATTTTTGAATTTCCAGAACACGCACGGGTTATGAGAAATTTCATTTTTTTTTTGCATGTGGCCACTTTTCTATTCACCATCTCGGTGCACTTACCCCACAAGTAGAGTTTGCCTACAATAATTTAGTAAACAAGAGTATCGGAAGAACACCTTTTGAGATTGTTACCGAAGCACACCCTAGAGGTATACCAGAATTAAGAGATATTAGCAGTGAAGACCAGAGAAGTTTAGAAGCAAAAGAATTTGTAGATCACATGAAGGACTTACATATTCAAGTTAAGCAACATTTGGAGGACATGAACAACAAGTATAAGGAGAAAGCAAATGAGAAGACAAGACATAAGGAATTTGAATTTGGCAATGAAGTGATGTTGTATTTGAGAAAATAAAGGTTCTTGGTTGGAACTTATAACAAGTTGTAGATGAGAAAGTTTGGACCTTGCATGATTTTGAGAAAGTTCAGTTCTAGAAATGCATATGAAGTGGAGTTACTGGATAGTCTAAGTATTTCACTTGTGTTTAACATTGCAAACCTTCATCACTATCATGAAACAGAATTCAGTGAGGACAATATTGCAGACTTTAAGAAATAGTTTCCTCGGAAGGAACCGAATCAGATTGAAGACATTTTGGACAGTAGGATTGGGTGTAGTACCCGAAGTAGTTAGTATAAGGAGTCTCTTGTGAAGTGGAAGGATAGACCAGTTGAACATTCATCTTGGATTTCTCAGGCAGAGGTAGACCGCCTTGGTTTTCCTCTGACCCTAGCAAAGTGAGAGACTCACTTTTTTCAACAACCCTGGATGTTTGATGTAGGAGCACCCCGGTTCATAGCAATCTTACATCAACCAAAAATATTTCCTTTTTGTTTTTCTTTCTATTTTTAGTTTCAACATTTCTTTCTTTGTTTCCCAGATTTGTCTCACCGGAACCTGTGGAGTTGGATTTTCCTTGAAGACTTGATCACCTTTCTTATTCCCAAACTGTGGAGCATTTGGATCATTTTCTGACAAGTTATCGCCACTAGTTTCCAAGATAGTTTTTCTATTACCGGTTGCCTGGACCTATTTGCATTGGTGATCTACCAGATCCTTTTCGTAGCTTGTGGAGCCCTGAGAATTGATTATATTGTTCCTTGGCATGTGGCCGACCTTCTCTTTGATTCTCACTTCGTCTTTTGGATTTTTCGGAGGATTTCCTTTGTTTGAGGCCGACCTTGTTGGTTTTACATGTTAGGTCTTGTTCTTTGGGTTTTGATTCCTTTTGTACTGACTGGATCCCCTTGGATCGTATAAATCATTGTAATAGAGCATTAGAATGCAATCAAAGAAGTTAGACAAAGCATAGAAGATATATCTTAAGATTTGAGGTCTTGGTTGTGACTTGTTTTGTATTTTGAGCATGTTTTAGTAGGCTCGTGAGCTGGTTATTGTAACTCGATTGTTACTGGTTGGTTGTAATAAGTTTTCATGATGCAATTCAATTTGTTCTGCATTGCCTCCATCATGTCCTTGTGTTTCCATTGTGTTACGCTTGCTGACCAGTTTGAACTGATCTCTTTGAGGTCCCTCCTAATCGGTGTCTGCTTCAAAACTTAAAAATACATTGTCTTTTAGGTCTCATTTGTTAGGCTTTCACCTTAAGAACTTCAACTTATCTCTTGAAAATGGAGTGAGACTTCTCATTGAGCCTCGACCACTAAAAGGTACTTTAAAATATTTTGGTTTCCTTAAGTTGCTTGGGCCCTGATTGTTGGGTTTTCACCTTAAAGCTTAGGTCTATATTAGTGAATAGTAAGGCTTATCACTGAACCCCAATCTTGAAGGTTCTCTTTGCTAAAAGCCTAGGTTTATTGATGCCTAGGCTTTAAAATTTACCTTTATAAAGTTTTCCTTATTCATGAAAATGTAAGGCATCCTTGGTTATTGGCAAGCAAGATCGACCTTTAATTATTGTTGGATTCAAAAGTAATAATACATATCTTATATCCTCAAACCTCATTCCTTGATACAATCAAGGTCGGTTGTCGGTCCTTTGTCCTAGCCTTTGTAGAATCTAATAAAACTTGATATAATTTCTCCCTGAACCTTGACCATCAATAATAATGCTCGATTCTTAATATTATCCAAACCTTGAAACAATTGTCATTTCTTGTTTAAGAAGAACCCATTTGATCAAAAAGTGATAAGTGACATCCCCAAGCCTTGAGCCCCAAAGTGATCAATAATTGACCATGTGGACTCAATTCTATTAGAGTATTATTTGTATGGATTAGGAGAAAATCTTGAATCCTAATAAGAAAGTTAATTAAGGTTGATAATCATTACAAGTTGAATCCTAATAGATGTCTTGTTGTATTTGCAGGTACAGTGCAATAGAAGTAGTGCAATAGAAGTAAGGCAAGATGAAGTATTGATACAAAAGATATCATCCCTTTACTCTCCATACAACAAAATTGGAGATATAAATCTGGGATGTATGTGAAACCATATGAGTTCCTATAGAAAGTAAATATGACCTCAATGAAAAAATTAACCCAAACATAGGGGCATACTACAAACATGAGGTTGTTAGAGCCTTCCAAAGAATTTCGTGCATTGTTTTGTTTTACTTTAATTTAAACCCTAAAACCCAGGTCCACTTTTACTTTGGTTTCCTAAAGCTAAGAAACCTCATCGTACATAGTCTAAACCCTCAATAACTAATCAGTTTTATATAATGTGAATTTGTAACTTTTCTCAGAATCCTAGAAGAGTTGGTAGTTAATGACAGTGAAGGTCGATGGGATAGCGATGTTCTATAAAGCCATACCGCAGTGTCGCAATCATTAGCAGTCAAAGTTTGAGCAACCTTGTGGTGGAGCAGTAAAGACAACTAACCCACACTATTTGCACAACAAGAAGTGTAGGCATCTGAAGTGTAGGCATCTTGTAGGGTAGCAGTAACAATGGAGTGGCGGCTTGAGCTAAATTTCACTGTCCTGCAGAATGATTGAAGATTGTTTGAAGGAGGGTTGTGACATAGCGGTATGTTATGATATTCACCACAATACCATGTCCATCAATGCCCAAAGTATGAGCAATCTTGCAGTGGAGCACTGAATCCGCTAAATTGCATTATTCATATAGTAGCGATTAAGGGAGTCTTGTAGTGGAGCGGTAAAACCGTTGAACCACGCTATTCATATGAAAAGGATTAAAAGCGCTTTGTGGGGTAGTGGTAGGAATAACATATTGACTTGAGAGTAAGCCTGTCGTCTTGCAAAAGAAGAAAAAAACATTCATAAGAAGGTTGCGGTGTCATGGGGTGTGCATTCTAGCTTATTGCTGGCCCACTGCCAAGGCGAAGAAGACTTACAATGATGTTGTAGGTAAGCAGTACACCCGTTGAGCCCCAAATATTTCAAAACTTGTTCTCAAGAGGATTGCGATTAAGCAGTGAGGGTATTTGTGGTTACCACAAACCCGCAAGAAGTAAAGGCTAGATTAAAAATTGGTTGCGATAGAGTGGTATGGACATTTGTGGCCATTGCCAACCCACAGGAATGACAAAGTGAGATCAACGAACATGTAGCGGGGTAGCAATAACTTAGCAATATGGAATAGGGGCAGTCACACGAGATAATAATTAAGCCTGATTTAAAAAATTTAATTTAAATATTTAAAATTGGAGGCCGACCACCTTGGCAAGAGCATGCATTAATGGTGAAAGGATGCACATTGCAAGAGTTCATAAATCATAGTTGCAGCTCGATTATTTCTACTTTGCAATTGGGAGAAGTTGGAGGAGGAGCTCTGAGTAAGCAACAAAGAGAATTCAACAACAAATTTGTTGGGTATATGAAGCCCAACAGTCACATGGTTGTTTGTCTTTCCCAAAAGACTCTTCATTTCATATTTGATATGTTTATATAAATGGCTGTGTGTAGCCCATACATGATGTATTGTGTAATTGGATATTGGTTAATAACAATCCTCCCTGCGTTTCTGGTGGACGTAGCCACTTAGTGGTGAACCACGTTAATCTTGTGTCTTGAGTTCTTTGTTGTGTCTATTATTCTTTCTGCTATTTTCTGTTCATTATTATGTGTTTTCTCTGTTCATTTTTAAAGTAACAATTGGTATCAGAGCTTAAGTGAAGTGATTGAGCAGAGATGGAAAGGTAGATAGATAAAGGATTGAAAATTCTTGAGAAGATGCAGAAGTTTGAAGTTAGAGAAATTAGTTGCTGGTATTGTGGCAAGCGGGGCCACATCAAAAGAAATTGTTGGTTTCTCAAGAAGGCTAAAAGGCAACCAAAAGATGAAGGCACCGATCCAGTCATTGAAGATTTTCTTGCAAATTTAGACTCGGTGGAGGGTAAAATTGTGCAAGAAAAAGTTAAAACAAAACGCCATGTTCATTGGTGGGATGGTTGGAAAAATGAGGAGACTTCGGCTGAAGAAGAAGAGGATGCTGAAGAGGAGGACGCTGAAGCAAGTGAGGATGAAGTTGATGAGGTTGAGACCAAGACTCCGGAGAATTATGAAATTTTTTTTTTATGAGGTTGAAGGAAGAGGATCTCCTACTCACCGACAAACTGATTTGTATGGACTAGAAGTTGATGGTTTTGTGTCGCATCATGAATATTGGAAAAGATAACTTTGAGAAAGAATGGGATTTTTCTGAAGAGACCGTATTTCAGCAAGAGGAAAGTGATGGGAAGCTCCTAACTGAGGGCTCTTTCCTCACAAAAATGTATGCCTTGTTGATAGGAAAGCCTTTCTTTGGTGGAAAGAATCCACAAGAGGATTGAGGGTGCCTAGAGATTGAATATCCCAGGAGCGTAGGGATTATAGAGCTCATGGAGGCGGGAGAGAGCCTCTGGCTCAAGGCTGCGCAAGATCCAGAATACTTCGAAAAGGCTGAGGATAAGGTCTTTGAGGAAAATGAATTTCAAAAAGAATAAAAGAGTGATGATTTATTGCTCCAGATTGCAAAAATAGAGGCGGAGTGGAATGCATTGATTGCAGGTACTACACAAGTTTTTACACAAAATACAACAATTCATTCAGTGAGGCAACCTTGAGAATTGGGAGTGATGTTTGTAGGCTATTCACACCTGTACAAGAGTTTTATATTTGGGTATTAAAATCTAATAATGGTGATCTTCTAGATATTCTATTGTGGGGGAGCACAAAAGCAAGAGACTTTGATGGAGGAGTATATTATGCATCTCTTGATAGTAGTGTTCTTGATTATGGATTACCGGATGAAGTAGTTAGAGAATATGTTTTTAACTCTGATCTAACTTGGAGAAGATTAATTTGCATTGTTCATGAATAGAGTTTGGCGATATTAAAATCTTCTCAAGAGCTGGTTGTAGTATGAGCCTTGGAATGGAGATGTAGGGAATGTTATAGGCTGTGCCAGTTGGACTTCACGGGGGAGATTGTTGTGTATATGAAGCCCAATAGTCACATGGTTGTTTGTCTTCCCCAGAAGACTCTTCATTTCATAGTTGATATGTTTATATAAATAGCTATGTGCAGCCCATAAATGATGTACTGTGTAATTGGAAATTGGTTAATAACAATCCTCCCTGCGTTTCTGGTGGACGTAGCCACTTAGTGGTGAGCCACGTTAATCTTGTGTCTTGAGTTCTTTGTTGCATCTATTATTCTTTCTGCTGTTTTCTGTTCATTATTATGT
Organism: Cryptomeria japonica; assembly: GCF_030272615.1. Taxonomy (NCBI): domain Eukaryota; kingdom Viridiplantae; phylum Streptophyta; class Pinopsida; order Cupressales; family Cupressaceae; genus Cryptomeria; species Cryptomeria japonica. The sequence continues at coordinate 397,967,478 of NC_081410.1, forward strand.
GTTTTCTCTACTCATTTTCAAACTAACAAAACTAGGGCCTTGAAACAAGTAAGTAGCTAGTTCTAGAGAAGTAGAAAGAATTACTTGCATTTCTATCTGGTGAATTGATCAGTGTGGAATAGCTAGTTTGGGTATAGTATTTTTACAATGCATCATAAAGTGAAATCGTCAAAACCCAAGGGGGAGTCTTTTGCCCCTAAAGAAAAGGAAAGGCTGCTGCAACAAACGCCTAAGAATCTTTATAGGGATGAAGCATAGGGATGCATAGATGCTGCAATTCCCATTCCTAGGTGGGATTTTTTTTGGTACTATTGGCAATTTTTGTGCCAACCTTAGTAGAGCTCAGATCTAGTACTTTAGTGTGTCTAACATTTTATGTTAGTCAATACCGGTAACATGTTGTGTTATCGGTCTCAGCAGAGTTAGCTGCTTCTTCATAGTTTTGCAAAGTCATATAACACAAGGGTTATATGATGTGTCAATAACAGGTCATGTCATTGACTGGGTCATGTTATTGACCACTCAGATCGAGTCGTGTTATTGACCACCGGCTAGAGGGGCTCTCGATCGTAAGCGGGCCCTAATTCTTTTTTGAGTTGACTGGGTTAGTCAGGCAACTCACTTAGGTTCAACCGGCTTGAGGGGCTCCCGGTCGTCAGTGGGCTGATTTCCCCCTTCCTCTTATTGATCATAGGATTTTTTATCACAATAAGCAGAGACCGTGGGATAAGAATTTTAAAAAGTGAGGATGTATTCTTCATCCCGCGGAGTGTAACGATGACAACAAATGGGCCACGAGATAAGAAAGAAAAGTGAAAGGCTTTCTTCTTATCGCGCGAGGTTAGAACAACACACTGTTGATGCCGTGAGATAAGATACAAGGGGAACAAAGGACCCTTATCCCATGAAGGAAAAAAGACAAGAGAGATCCCATGGGATAAGGAGCAAATAGAAACTACAAAGCATTTTTCTTATCCCATGGGGTAAATTCAAGGCATCAAAGGTCCTGCGGGATAAGGAAACAAGAGTAAATCAAAGAAACTCTTATCCCACGGGAGGAAACAAAGACACAAGTGGCCCTAGGGGATAACAAAAGTAAAGCAAAATCAAAGCAAAATTCTTATCCCATGAGGTTAAAAGGGACCCATAGAGATGTTGCGGGGTAAGAATACAGTGCAGTCAATGATCAACACAGCCAAGGAAGCATGGATTCGGGGTGCCATGTCATCCACCCATGACCATTGGATCTTCATAAAATTCAATCCAATAGCGATGTTCTAATCTTTGATTGGGCTTTTGAGTGTGCTTACATGGCGAGATCTCAGATCAATGGTTGATTTTCAAACTTCCAACTACCATTGACATTTAACTCTTTTGCAGGTGGTGGTTGTCGACCCGATGGTCAAGGTCATTTTTTGCTCAGTCAATGCCTGATTTTGGACCCGATCTCACTACAACCACCATATTTTGATGCCATAATGCTAGACATGATACCTGCTGATGATTCCTAATGCAACCCATGACTCTTTAATGCGGTTTGAAGAATTTTTGTGCTTACAAACGCCATCCAGATGCAGGGTTTTCCTTTATTTGTGGAGATATTTGCTCTTCCAGAGGCAGAGGACATTCCCAGACCTAGTTGTAGCATGCCATCAGATCTCGGATATGATCTCTCCCTCTCTTATGATATTTTTGTAACCTAGCTCGAGTAGGGTTATGGTTTTCTCAATGTAACCATCTGAGTTATGCCTAAACTATAAAGGCAATTTTGTACCATTTTATCAAGATCCTCTCCCTTCTTTTCTCATGCAAAGTTCTAGTGTCTCTCTACATCTATAAATTTGTCCTTCCCTTTCATCAATAAAATTATCTTTCTTGCCTTTATTCGATTCTTGCAATTTGTGTAAGTGTTTACCTCTTTGTTTGAATGTTTTCTCCTTTGGTTTTCTATAGTGTAAGTGATCGTGTTGATTCCAAACCTTCACTCACACTTAGATGGCTAAGTAGAATAGAATTTTGTGCATCCTTGGATAGTTTCATTAATGTTTTGTGCAAGTATAGGCAAGTATGGATCATTATTTCAGTCTAGGTGCAAACCATTTTCCCTTCTTTCCTGCAACCCTTCTCTTTCTCCTTTTTCCCTGTCAAACCATAGACTAGTTTTATCAATGTTGGGTTGGTCCAACACTCTGCATTCAGATTGAAGAGGAAGTCATTCTTCTCTAGAGATTCAACCTCAAAACAATGCAAGGTCCAACACTTCAGAGGTCGATTCAATATTTCACAAGGTTGGTGGTCAAGCGTGATCACCAGGGGTGCAAACTTGTGTGTTAATAGTTTTTGGCATGCCCTATGGGATAGATTGAACCAGCTCTGGTTCAAGCTTCTTACCATTTTTTTGATGGTTGGTGTGTCCATCAGCAAATTTAGCCTTTGGAGACAACATCCCACATACCTGGCAACTCTACAACAAATTTTACTATTTAAGAAGTTCAACGCTCAAAACACCTGAAGAGTTGGTGTGCTCTTTAGTATATTTCCTTTGGAGGTAGTCACATCAACACCTGGCGACTCTGAGGATCAAATCCAGGCTCTTGTTCAGGAACCATTTCAAATAAAATAGCCGAACAGGAGCTCCTTCTAGAGGTATTTTTCTCTGATAATATAAACTTTTAGATTCTAGAAGTAGAGGGAGTCGCATAAAATCATGGCTACCCCTAGAATGCATACTTTTGTCACCTTTAATGGTGGAAACCCCTTAGCTCTAGACCAAAATAATATCATCCCAATTGTAGCCTTTAAGGCTATACCATTTTTTTACTGGGGAGACCTTTGTCACCCCAAGTGAGCACATTAAAGATGTAGCAAGTATCTACTCTATCTTTGACATCACAAAGGATAATGTAGAAGTGAGGATTCTTGCCTCTTCTTTCAAGGGACAATCCCTACAATGGTTTAGGGGTTTGCCCTCTAGCTCAAATCATAGCTGGGATAAGCTGGGGGAGAAATTGTGCAAGGAGTTTGAAGACAAAAGTGGCCCCTTGTCACTAGTTGAACAACTAGAAACCATAAAGAGATCCCCTTATGAGTTTATGGCATATTTTAATTATAGGTTCTAGAAGACTTGGGATAGGATCCCTGCTTTGGTTAGGACATCTGCTAATTGTGCATTTATATACTTCCTGAGGGCTATAAATAGTGACATAGCTGTGATGATCCAGTCATTAAGAGTGGATAACCTTCCAGAGGCTTGTGACACTACCATCAAGGCATAAAAGTTTTTAATTCAAGAAGGGAAGCTTCCTCCTAGGCCTTCAATGTCCTTACTCCCAATGGCTCCTTCAGGTCGAGAACTTGTAGCTGCACCTCTGCCACCTTCAAAGATTAAGGGGCCTAACAATGAGTTGCTTTTAGTCATAAGGAAGCAATCTCAGGACAATAGGCCTTATCAACAACAAAGTCAAGGCTATTAGCGTCAGAGAAATCTTGTTCAAGGGAAAAATTGGAGTAATCATGTTTCTTAGATCACTTGCAGAAACAAGAGTACCCCTCAAGCCTTAGTTCCATAGAGAAATTTTGTCTTTTCAAACTGGCAGAAGGATGAGGAAGAAGATGCACCTACGAGGAGGCTACCACATAAGTTTCAGTACGCTAATGTTGAGGTGGTCGCAGGTAATTTTCCTTCTGCAACACATAACATGATAGAGATTTCTTGCCAAGAGCCCAAGGTTTCTATAGTTTGTCACCAAGAAGAAGAAATAACAAAAACAAAGAGACAATCTGAAGATTTTAAGTCTTCCTATGAAGTGTCTCATGAGCTTGAGATATGTGTTGATGAGCTAGATATCAGCACATGTGATTATGATGTATGCTAGTTCTCCCATGTCCCTAAATGCAATGATGTTGAATATGAGGCCTTCATTCAGTGTGAAGATGTTTTATTCAACATGAGGGATTAGGTGTCTAAGCTTGAATGTTTTAATTGGGGCCAATATATTGAGTTTAATGTGGTTGAGCAACGACATGTTGATCATGCGAATAGTCTCTTGGTTGCTCAGCTTGATAGTGTACCTAAGATTTAAAGTTTACAATTTAATATGTCTAAGGAGCCTCATCATCTAGATCAAGACAAAGATATGGTACACTTATCATCCTCATGTGAGTTTGAGGCCTTTTCTGTTGGTTTCGACTCATACCAAAAGCAGGACAGTTGTGATGGCAATAACTCTCTCTTGCGTGAAGAGATTTCTTCCTCTTTTACAAGGGTTAATTCTTCTGATATTGGCCTCCTCCTTGAGTACTCTTCCCTTGTTGCTGAATGTGCATTTGATGTGTCTCCGTCTGCTTCAGATACTTATCTCATGTGGATCCCCTTCCATAGCAAGGTAAATGGTGAGATTTCTTTTCACCACATTAGCGGCCTATATGCTCTACTATACACATGCAAAATACTTCAATTGTTGCAATTGGTTGGTGACTGTGACCATGGCCTGAGGGAGATCAACACCTTCAAAAGGATCATCTTTGACAAAGGAAGAAGCTCTCTTTGTCTCTGAGTTTCATTAATATAATCATTAGTTAGTTTTTTTCCATGCTTTCCAAGAAGTGCACATGCACAGGTCATCTCTTCCAGAATGGCCAAATTTTGATCTTTTGTTCCAGAATGGAAAAGTTTTGACCTTTTGCAAGGGCAAGGATTATCTTTTTGCTTCAGGTTTTGACTCTGCACCCAATGGACATCTAAGGCTACTAATAAATGTGCCAAGCAGGTTTGTCACCCCCTCCGAGTTGCCACAAATGTTGGCAATTCTTGTGCCAACCTTAGCAGAGCTCAAATCCAAGACTTCAGTGTGGCTAACATTTCATGTTAGTCAATACCGATAACATGATGTTATCGGTCTCAATAGAGTTAGCTTCTTCTTCATAGTTTTGCAAAGTTATATAACACGAGGGCTATATAATGTGTCAATAACAGGTCATGTCATTGACTGGGTCATGTTATTCACCACTAAGACCGGGTCATGTTATTGACCATCGGATAGAGGGTCTCACGATCGTAATTTGACCCTAGTTCTTTTTCAAGTTGATTGGGTCAGTCAGACAACTCACTTAGGTTCAACCGGTTGGAGGGGCTCTCGGTCATCAGCGGGCTAATTTCCCCCTTCCTCTTACCAGTTGCAAGATTTTTGAACGCAACAAGTAGAGGCCACATGATAAGAATTTTCAAAGGTGAGGAAGTATTCCTTCTTATCCTGCAGAGTGGAATGATGACAATAGATGGGATGCGGGATAAGAAAGAAAAGAGACAAGATTTCTTCTTATCCCGCAAGGTTGGAACAACATACAACTGATGTCATGGGATAAGATACAAGGGGAAGAAAGGACCCTTATCCTGCGAAGGAAAACAAAGACAAGAGAGATTACATGGGATAAGGAGAAAATAGAAACTACAAAGCATTTTTCTTATCCTACGGGGTAAATTCAAGGCATAAAAGGTCCCACGAGATAAGGAAACAAGAGTAAATCAAATAAACTTTTATCCCGCGAGAGGAAACAAAGACACAAGTGGCCCCATGGGATAACATAAGAAAAGCATAATCAAATTAAAATTCTTATCCTATGAGGTTAAAAGGGACTAATAGAGATGTTGCGGGGTAAGAATACAGTGTAGTCAACAATCAATACAACCAAGGAAGCATGGACCCGGGGTGCCACGTCAGCCACCCATGACCGTTGGATCTTCATAAAGCCCAATCCAATGACAATGTTTTAATGTTTGATTGGGCTTTTGAGCACGTTTACATGGTGAGATCTTAGATCAACGGTCGAGCTTCAAACTTGCAACTGTCATTGGCATTTAACTCTTTTGCAGGTGGTGGTTGTTGACCCGATGGTCGAGGTCATTTTTTGCTCAGTCGGTGCCCAATTTTGGACCCGATCTCACTGCAACCACTAGATTTTGATGCCATAACACCAGACATGATGCCTGCTAATGACTTGTAATGCAACCCATGCCTCTTCAATGCAGTTTGAAGACTTTTTGTTCCTACAGACGCCATCCAGTACATAGAGACGCATCTAGATGTAGGGTTTTCTCTGATTTACGAAGATATTTGCTCTTCCAGAGGTAGAGGATGCTCCCAGAGATAGTTGTAGCACACCATCAGATCTTGGATCTGATGTCTCCCTCTCCTCTAATATTTTTGTAACCTAACTTGGGTAGGGTTAGGGTTTTCTCAGTGTAACCATCTGAGTTATGCCCAAAATATAAAGGCAATTTTGTACATTTTTCTCAGGATCCTCTCCCTTCTTTTCTCATGCAGAATTCTTATGTCTCTCTACATCTGTAAATTTGCCTTACCCTTTTATAAATAAAATTATCTTTCTTGCCTTTATTCGAATATTGCAATCTGTGTAAGTGTTTATCTCTTTGTTTGAATGCTTTCTCCTTTGGTTTTCTCCAGTGTAAGTGACCGTGTTGATTCCTAGCCTTCACTCACACTTAGATGGCTAAGTAGAGTAGAATTTTGTGCATCCTTGTGTAGTTTTCGTTAATATTTTGTGCAACTATAGGAAGGGATGGATCATTATTTCAGTTTGGGTGCAAACCCTTTTCTTTTCTTTCCTACAACCCTTCTCTTTCTCCCTTTTCCCTATCAACCCATCGATTAGTTTTATCAGTGTTGGGTTGGTCTAACACTCTGCATTCAGATTGAAGAGGAAGTCAGCCTTCTCCGAAGATTCAATCTCACAACAACACAAGGTATCATTTTTGAGAGGTTGATTCAATGTTTCACAAGGTTGGTGGTCAAGCCTGATCACCAGGGGTGCAAACTTTTGTGTTAACATATACTTTTATGATAAAAGAAATGGCGAAATAGTATCGAATCCTTAGACTTTAGACCTTGCTAGATTGATAGTGCCTAATTTTTTAATAGATGTTGAGCTCATTAGGGTATTGGTACAATGTTACCATCCAGTCACTAGGGTAGTGAGAATGCCAAGTGGGTCTCCCATGGTGGAAATAATGCTTTATGTTGAACAAGGAAGCTCTCACCAAAATTGACTTAGAAAAGTTCAAGAAAGACTACAAGAGGTTGAAGAACACCTATAGGCATTATGAGCTCCCATTATGTAGGAGGAGGGGTTTGAATAACAAAATAATGGTAATTGTGGATAATGAGCCCCTTGCATTGGATGATTTCTAGGTATACTTCAAAAGAACATATTCTGGTTTATGCCAAATGCTTGAAATAGATGCATAGAACAAGATGCTAGTTAGCCTCATGATGATGACCACGAGGATACATAATTTTGAGGTAAATTTGGAGTTTGACTTTGCTACAAAGATTGCAAGATTAATAGATGAGCAATTGGCTAAAGTGACGGAAGGAAGAGGCCCAATTGAGTTCAAGCACTATTATTTGCTTTGTCATTTAATTTTATATCAAAATAAAAACAAATGAAATCAAAAGATAGATTTGGGAATGGTGGATAGTCAAGGGAATAGGTTTCCCATCCAATTATGGTGTTATATATGGGACATGAGGTGCAAAAGTAATGACTATGTTGTTTTTCATGATTATTTTTTAGTTCTTGGGTAAAAGTACAGATTTGTGTCTCACCTACAACTGTTTCATGTGATCTGGTTGGAATAGTTTTGACCAGAAGGGTTCCAACCGGACCAATGTGGCAGTCACGTGGCAGCCGCATGGCAAAGGGGTTTCTACCAGAACCTCTTTGTTATATAAGCTCAGTACTGGAGGTCTTAAATTTTTTATACCAACTCAATTCGATCACCTATGATTGACCAAAAGCCTCTGCATATGATTACAACTTTATTCACACACAGATAATCCCATAACCATAATCCCATGATCTATAAAGAGATCTTACATCATATTTATACCAACCTGGTACCTAAACAATTGGGTTAGCCACCTAAAATATAATACAATAAATTCATAACTTTAACCCACAATCTAATGATCAACCAAGTCAACCTAAGACTGAAACAACATAATCCAATCAATAAACCCAACCAGTAATGCATCGGGATCATCCACCAACACGTTACATAAATTGGTCCATAACCTAGCCTAATAAGATAACATTAGGTTTGAAATCAAATCCAACACCACCGATAAACAGGAACACGAACAAGATAACCAATAGCATCCTGAAAGCCTTCTAGAAGCCATGCCAACACCACTTATCATGTGAATCAAAATATCTTCAACAAAGCTCTGCTGGTAGAACCCTTACCGGTAACCAAAAGGCTTACTAGAACAAATGATAGCTCCTGAGTCATCAAATCCCGAACCAACTGATCATGATACCCATCTCAATAGCATGAATGACAGATCCAAACCAAATCCACAAGCCAAAACATACCGAAGCATACCAGATCAATATCATAAACCAACTACTCTACCGGAACCTACCGGAAGTCAGTAAACAACCAAAATAATTGGTGTTGCCATCAATGACAAAACACCAATGCAACACATAATCAATTCCTCCAATTGTCAACACTTCCATCTAGGGATGAAGCATTGATGAGTTAAGTTTGTTCCCCTGAAAAAATTGATCTTATTCATGAATAAATTTTGATGCAAGAGAAGGATATATCACTAACAATGCTCTCTCTTAAAAATTAAGTTTTAGTGGATAAAGAACCTAACCAAGATCAAGTCAATGCCATTCATGTTGCTGGTTAAGAGAAACCTAGACATCACTCTTTTTAAAAGAAGGTTCAAGTTTCCAACCTCTTCCTTTGCCGACATCCTCTCCCCCGTTGTGTAATTCATCTAGAGCTTCTATTTATTTCTTTAAATTACAAAAAGATAGTGTTTTGTCTGGTCTTCTTCAAGCCAGCTTGATTACCCTTTTTTGGCCCAACAAAGAAGAAGATGTAAGATCTTGATAATTCTAGTTTTTGTGGGTATCATCAACTCCATGACCATTCCAATAACGAATGTCAAGCTTTGCATATTAAAATTCAATAATTGTTTGATTTTGGTATTATTAAAGTAACAAGTGACAATGCATGGCATCTTCATCATGATCATTCTATATAACATATGGGGTCCTATTATGCTGCTCCTCAATATGTGCCATTTTAAGATTATCTTTTGGGGACTCTTTTCCATTTATGATGGTATAATTCCAGGTGCAATCACATTCAGGTAGAAACATAATATGCTATTTATTCTTGTCTCTATGCTTGGGGGATAAGAATAGTTTTTCAATCTTTCCTTCTTTCTAAGGATTCACTTTTCCTTTGTTGAATTGAATATTTTTTTAACTTGATGTCCTTTCATGCATATAATTATCCTTCATGTATGTGTTTTCCTTCGTTAGGATCTATTCCTTTCTTGAAATAGTACATCTTTTATGAATAATTTATCCTTATAAAGTGTACAATCCTTCACTAAGAATCCTATTTTTCCTAATAATAGGGAAGGTGTGCATTCTTAATATCCTTCCCTTTTCAAATATTGCTGGGAAAAATGGCGTCTCAACCTTGCATTTACATGAGGTTACTATTTGTAGTAAATTTTTATTTGAGCATGAAATGGTGCGAAATTATTCATGAAGCTTTTGGTTGGATAGATAAGCATTCTGGTAAAGTTACATCACAAGATCATGACTAGTTTTGAATATATTAAAGTTTCCATTTTGGAGGGGTGGAATGAAAGGTTTAAATTTAATTTTGAGGACTTTAGAGGCCCTAAAATGCCTTGAAAAATGGGTGTAAATGATGTAGTAGTTTACAAGGCAATAGAGGACTTCACGAGCTTTCTGACACTTCAAACGGTTCTCAAGTTACGGTCTCTGGAAGTTTGTAATCTTGAAATAGGAAATATAAAATGTATTAGACACATAAATGAGTTGTAAAAGGGAGGGACACATGTTGATGTGTGTTTTAACATGTCATATGGCATCTAGAAGGGAGATAAGGTCCGCTCTACTTTATTGGGTGGTTTTAGCCCATGGTTTTGAAATACTGTTTGATGATTTCTTGTATTGTATCTCCTATATATGAGGTGCATGAGATAGAGGTTGTGTGTAAGAGTCTTATGGTGATTGACTTACCTTTGAGTCTTTGATTAGTGGTATTTTTGCAAAGAGCTTGCTCTAGAAGTATATTGTAATCTGTTATTGATTGTTGAATAATATATTGAGCTACTTTTGGAGTGTGGAGTTTTTCTCCCGAAAGGGTTTTCCCCATGTTAAGATCTCTGTTATGGTATGCATGTTATTATGTCTATTTTTGTTAAGTTTTTGTCACTGCTGTAACGATCTGTAAAATATTTTGCATTATCCTCCTCTCAAGTTTAGTGTAGGAAGATGTTCTGCAACTTAACTTCCTTACAAGTGGTATCAGAGCCTGATCACCTGTGGTTTTATTTGTGGGTTGTTGGGTTTTTTGAACTAATCTAGATTTGAGTGGGAGCTTGTCCATAAGACAGTTTTTGATCTTGTTGCAAGAATTTTCAGATGGCAAGTTCATCAAGGAGAATAGAGGTGGAAAAATTTAATGGTAGCAATTTTTCAGATGTGGGTGCTGAAGATGGAAGATCTGCTAATAGATTGATATCTATGGGATGCTATTGATGCGAATATCTCAAGACTTGCAGATCCTACTATGGCTTCTTATGATGTGATGGACTGAAAGGCTAAGGGTCTAATTAGATTGTGCCTAGAAGACTTTGTTCTAATCAATGTCCATGAAGAGAACATTGCAAAGAAGTTATGGACTAAGCTTGGTAAAATGTATCAATCAAAATGCTTATTGATTCAGATTTTCTTGAGGAATAAATTATATTCCTTGAAGATGGAAAAGGGTGGAAGAATTGCAGATCACCTAGAAGCATTTAATATGTTGGTGGCTCAATTAGTATCCATTGGTGTTAAGATTATAAAAGAGGAGAAATCCTAGATCTTGCTTTGTTCTTTGCCTGATTTGTGGGATTCTCTTGTTATGGCTATCGGTAGTACTTTTGTTATTTTGAAGTTTGAATATGTGGTGGGTGTCCTACTTGGTGAAGAGATGCAAAGGGAGGTATCTGTCCGTTTGAAGGAAGCCCTAACTGTTCATGGAAGACCTAAGGAAAAAGGCAAGAAGAATGAGAAGCACAATAAGTCCAAATTTAAAGGGAGATCCAAATCTCCTGGAAAGTCCAAAGTCATATGCTGAAACTATGGTAAACCAAGTCACATCCGTAAGGACTGCAAAGAAGAAAAGAAGAAGAAAAAGAAGAAATTTGAATATGATTCTGAGTCCGAGAAGGAAGATGGTGATGCATTCATTGCAACTTTGGCTACTCATCTAGGTAATAACGCATGGTTAATTGACTTAGGTGCATCTTTTCATATGAATTCCAATAAATATTGGTTTTTTGAATACGAAGAATTTAATGGAGGCAAGGTGTACTTGAGTGATGATTCACATTTAGACATTGTTGGTTGAGGTAAAGTTAGGATCAACTTTCCTTATGGTAGAATAAAAAGGATTAGCGGTGTGCTGCATATCATTAGTTGAAAACAAAATTTATTATCTATGAGAAAACTGATCGGTGTGGGTGTGTAAGTAGTCTTTTCTAATGTAGGATGTAAGATGATTAAGGGTGCTATGGTGATTGCTAGAGGTGTTAGGTTTGACATTTTGTATAAGCTAGAGGCATACACTGTTGAGTGTAATAACAATTTTGTAAAAAGTAAATTTGTGGATACTTCATTGGAAGATTTGAGGGTTTCGTTGGAAGATTTGAGGGTTTCACCTTTAGCGGATGAACATAGCTTTTAGGTACCTAAGGGTGCTCTTTCTTGTGAAGAAAAGTTACCTATAGAGAAGACTATGTTACGACACCAAAGACTTAGCCACATTGGAGAAAAGGGTTTGAGGACCTTGAAAGATAAAAAACTTGTTGAACGTTTGAATGATTATAATCTTGACTTTGATTTCTATGAGCATTACATTTATGGAAAACAAAACCGTGTTCAGTTTTATTCAAGTTCTTATAAAGCTTGTGGTATTTTGGATCTTATTCATTTTGATGTGTTTGGTCCTATAGATGTTCCTTTGATTGGAAAATCCACATATTATGTTTCATTTATTAATGATTTTAGTAGAAGGACATGGGTATATCTTTTAAAGAGTAAATTTGAAGTTTACAATCATTTTAAAGAATTTAAAGCAATTGTTGAGTTGTAGACTGGAAATAAAATTAAATGTCTGAGGATAGATAATGGTAGTGAATTTTGCTCTAATGATTTTGATAGATTATGTAAAGATTGTGGTATTAACAGATAGAAGACAACTCTATATTCTCCACAATAGAATGGAGTTGTAGAAAGAATGAATAGGACACTAAGAAGGCTAGGACTATGTTGAGTGGTGCTGGTCTAGAACAAAATTTTTGGGCTGAAGTTGTTGCCACTTCTTGCTACCTAATTAACAGGTCTCCTACATCAACTCTTGTTAATAAAACACCTATGGAAGAATGGTCATGTCACAAGCCTTCATTGAGACATCTTAGAGTTTTTGGTTGCAAGGCATATGCACATGTGCCAAAGGAGAAGGGAACAAAGTTGGAGAACAAGGTTATGAAATGTATCTTCATCGGATACAATTATGGTGTGAAAGGATACAAGCTTTGGGACCCTATTGCACAAAAGCTAATTCATAGTAGAAGTGTTAGTTTTAGAGAAATTAAGTCTCCTTTTTTTATATTGTAGCCAAAACAAACTCAATAGAAAGATGTGATTCAATTCCCTTCTACACCTTAAAGAGTTGAATCAAGACAACTTTATAGGCAAGAAGTTGAGGAGAGATCATCTAGCTCTAAATCTTCAGAAGAGGAGGAAGAACCTCCAACTCAACTTGTTCGAAGGTCTACAAGACATAGACAACCACCTACAAGATATTCACCTAATGATTGGAGATGTATTTTTTCTTTGAATACTAGTGTGGATGAACCTAGATCTATAGAAGAGGCATTAGGTATGAATTATGCAAAATCTTGAAAGATTGCTATGGAAGAAGAAATTGAAGCTTTGAAAAAGAATGATAAGGATGGAAGGCTATTGGTTGCAAATGGGTGTTTAAGAAAAAGATTGGTTCCGATGGAAGCATTGAGAAGTATAAAGGAAGGTTGGTTGCAAAAGGTTGTTGGCAATTAACACTCTATTGGCTGGTTTCACTATGTTGTCATTGATGGCAACATGATTTTGGGTTCCGGTTTCATATGGTGTATTGGCAGGCACTTCACAGATTCTACATCAACATCGGCATGATAGAAGATTTCTTTGGTCTCTGACAATGCAGGGCGACATGATATGGTAAAGGTCATTGGTATTGGAGGTCCACACATCTTGGATCTGACATCGACAAACTTGTTTTAATGCTTATTCATTTATGTTATATGGCCAACATGAAACATGATATTGTATATATCTTTGTAAGCCAACATAAGGCATAAATTTGTATAGGGTATATAGGGGAGATTGATTAGATCATTTTGTATGAAGTATAAGGATAGACATGTGGAATAGATATATGGATGTGATGTAATGTGAAATATATTAGAGAGACTATGTATGTGAGGAATTCATTGTAAGGGTTATTCCAGTACTGAGGTTTAGGGTTTTAATCGGAACAAACAGAGCTTAAACCAAAACTGCATTCTAGCATAGGAGATGCTATACTAAGCAGTTCACACTTCTCCAGATTGTTGTCTGGATTATTTTGTAGTTAGTGAAGCTCCTATTGTGATGAGTAGTATGCTCTAAGCTGTAAGTCTTCCTGCAAGTGCAGGCCCATCATATTTTGTAACATCTCTTCATATGGCTAGTACATTGATATTATGGCTCACAAATCCCATCGTGATTTTTCCTTTTTGAGGTTTTCCACATATAAATTTGTGTGTTATGGTTCTCATTTTTGTGTTTGTCTTATTGATTGCATTACTTCTTTCAATTCTATTTATACTGGTTTACCGGTTGGTGTATAAATGTTTTGTCAAGGCTAAAATATTTTATTCTGGTATAACATTGATTCCCCCCCCCCTCTCAATGTTATTGGTTTCCAACAATTGGTATCAGAGCCTTGTTCCTTAGAGGAAGTTTAGTAGCTTGACGAATATCCTGAAACTGGAATCATTGAATATGGCTTTAGAGAAGCAGCTTGAGATGGCACTTGAATATTATGATGCTGAAATATTGAAGAACTTAAAGCTACAAGATGAGTTGAATTCTGCTAAAGAATTTATTCTTGTCCTACAAGAGAGACTATCATCTGTTCAAGCTAGGAGAAAGGAACTTTTGCAAAATCAGGATGATGAAGAGAAAAATGCACTTAAGGAACAATGGCAGAAATTAAGTTAGGAGAACATGGTTATGAAGAATGAAATGCAAACTATGACTATGAGGTTATCTAAGGATATTGAGGACATAAAGAAAAAGGAAGAAAATCTTGTTGTATCCCTGAAGAACAAATTTGAAGAATGTGGTAGGTTGACTTATGAAAATGAGATATTAAGGTCTAATTTGGTACAATCCTGGAGCAATGAACAAGAGCTTGAGAGACAAATGATAATACTAAGAGATGATTTAACTACTACAAGTGAGTACAAAGAAAAATTCAAGATCATCTTAGCACAACTTGATGATTTACTGAAGAGACAGAGGTAGATTGGTGATTCTAGTGGACTTGGATTTGAGCAAGGACTGAGTTCAGGTACTACTAATGAAGATCAAAACCATAAGGCACCGGTAAGGCAATTCAATGGCATTTGTTTTGACTGCAATAGATTTGGTCACATGGCTAGGCAATGTAGAAACAAAACAAATCAGAATTATGATTTTGCTCCCGATAAATGCTCTAAATGCAATAAAATTGGTCATAAGAAAGAAGATTGCAGAATGAATCTAAAATGCTATGCTTGTGGAAAATTTGGACATAGGGATAATTAGTGCAGGTCAAGCAATTTCACTAGTTTTAGCAAAGCAATTCAAAAGAACAATGTTACATGTTATACATGTAATTAAGTTGGAAATATTGCTAAGTTCTGGAGAAGCAGAAATCCACCGATTGAGAATGGAGGATCATATGATAAAGGAAAAGAGAAGGTTAGTGAAATCTGGCAAAATCACACTCAGAGATGGGTTAGAAATACTGAAGAGAAATCATCAGATGGGAATGCCTCGGTTACCTATCCGACAGAAGAGGTTGCTCGTGCATGGGTAGTGAGCTCATCCAATAACTAAGGCAGATGCCTTAGGGGTAGGCAAATTTCATGGAAGATAATGCATATGCCCCTAGAGGAGATTCTTGAAGATGTTCTAGATATTGGAGAGGATTATCCAGAATTGATATATTCAGAGTGAGATTCGGTATCATTCACCGACAGTCATTTATGTCAACAAAAAATTAGGGTTTTCTCGATGGATAAAAGGTCGATTACACTTCATTATTATTCACCCAGCATTTAGAGTAGTTTCGGAGCGATTCAGAGCAACTTAGTGCAATCAGAAGCTATTCAGAGTCGATCATATTTCTTCTTGAGCAATCACACTGGCTTCTGGAAGGATTTGTTAGAGGTTTTCACTGGCAGCGTTCTAAAGGTATTTTTCTTGAATCATGGAATTAGGATCATCTTCTGCTCCTATTTTCGTTGCAAATCCAACTGTAGTAGAAGTTAAGGACCGCCCCAGGCCAATTTTCAAACAGTATCCACATGTGGCTACCAAGGAAGATTTGGTTGGAGATTTTTCTTGTGTTCTGGAGGGAGTGGTATATGTGGAAGATGTTAGAGCCTAGATTCATTGTCATATAGAGGACTTATTCACTTCGGAGATCAAGGTGATGTACATGAATGAACTCATGGGAGAATCTAGTAAAATCAAACCAACATATAAACACATCAAAAAGATCTAGGGTTCACTGATATTCTGGATATTTCGGAGTTCGAGGATGAGATTGTCAGATATGTACTGAGCAGAGTACATGGGGAATTCATATGGTTGGACTGACCCTACAAAATCACTAAGGAATCCATCCGGGCAATTACTGGTTGCCATTGGTAGGGCAACATCTGGATAAGAAAGTATCAAACGACTTTGTAAGGAATATCACCGGTGCCACATTAGACAAGAGATCAATGAAGGTGAGCACCATCACCGACATTGACATCAAATTTGGAAGCATGATTATAAGCTACAAGGTAACTTAGTCTAACCGACTAAATTCAGTTTCAAGTTCATGTATTTTGGCCGCATATAGGACGATGAGAGAAAATATCAAGTTTGATCTTTGTGATTGGATGCTTGAGGAGTTATTGATCAATTTAGGGAAGATTAAAGTTGAGAAGAAGGGCACTTTCTGGTATGGAAATCTATTAGTCTGCTTAATGTTATACTTTTTGAATGATACCCCTGGTTCTAGAAGGAAGCAATGGTCTTTTGACATCCTGGTAGGAAGACAGATAAAGAAATCAATTGCTTCATTGGGAAGTCTTAAAGATAATAAGGTATGGGGTTACTTCAAGGCTTTTCAAAAATCTATGAGGTCTAAGACTAGAATACCTAAGCATATAGTAGAGAAATACTCTACCGACATATGCTTTATGATTAAAAAGGATGTAACTCTCATGGAGGCAGTCAAGCCCTAGAAGATTTGGATAGAGGAAATGGGCTATGAGGTGGATGCATTAATTCTGGATGCATATGCAAAGATTCCAATAGATGTAGTTAAAGATGAAGCAGAGAAACCTTGTGGAACAACACAACAAAAGACTCTTGAGGTTGAAACAGAGTTCAATTGAAAGAAGAGGGAAAAACAAGAAGGTAAGGCAAAAAAGTTTGTATAGCAAGTTTATAAGGACATTAAGACACTCATTGATGTTGTCCTAGAGAAAGAGAGAAAGAGGAAGGATCCGATAGTTCACATTGAACCTGTGACTGCAGATTCTGAACTTGAAGATGAGACACCATTAGCATTCAAAAGGTTTGTGAGGAAGAAATTAGAAGAACTTAAAGTGGAAGAAAAGAAACAACCAGTTAGGAAGGTTACCATCAAATTACCGGCATAGAAGTAGGCACCCAAGGCTACATCATCAGCTACATCCGGTACTACCAGAAGGAGGAAGAAGAGTGACATTGATTTGGCACTAGAGACTGGTAATGTAACAATTATTCTGCCTAAGACTTGTGCTGAAATTATTGATGAAATTACTAAGGATGGGATGTTGAATAATGTTGTCTTATTATGACACATTTAAAAATGATGAATTGAGAGAGATAGAGGAAGAAATTTCTTTATATTTAGATATCTATAAGAAAGCATTAATTGAAATAGAAAATCAAATACCGACAGAGCAATACAACATGTTAGATACTAGAAGGTTATATGCGATGCAAGAATACAAACACATTAAGATGCAAGAAATTCTAGCTATATGTGTTGCTATAACTCCAGATGAGATGGAGAAGATAATTGAGGCTGCAGACAGAAAGGTCTTTAACAACAAACATGGAATAACTAGCCTGATGTTAGGAAGGATGAATGAAATAATAAAGGAGACACAGAAGGGTTGGATAAATTTTTTGGGAGAGCATATAGGATTCTTCACTTCATCGGAGACAAAGAATGCTGTTGTAGAGACACCAACTGAAGGGAAAGGTAAAGGGATTATGGGTACTCCACCCTCAGTTTTGAAGAATATCAAGATAGTGGAAATTGAGCCACCGGTTAACACAAATGTACAGAAAAATACAAAGACACCAGTTAATGCAGAGAATATTATACATGATACTAACATTGAGGAAACTTGTCCTCGGGATACTAATGTACAGGTTGAGGATGTTGTTCCTAGAGAGGAATTGATAATTGCACAGACTGCACCAAGTGGTGAAGCCACTGGTGCAAGTGAGGAGGTAATAAAAGTTAAATCACCAAAAAAAACATGGGAATATAGTAGGGAACTAGTTGCTGGCACATCACTATTGATAATTGACACTTCTCTAGTGGAAAATAAAAACATCACAGGGATGAGTCCCAGGGAACTAATGATGATGGCTTCTCAGAAACTGATGAAGGAGGGAACTATAGGCAAAGGGATTATAGATCAATCCATAATTGTTTTACATAGATTGGTCCCAGAATGTAAGATTGAAAATGAAGAAAGCCCTTTCGGAAAGCTTAAGATAATAACAGAACGCATCTCTAAAGATTTTCAATCATTATAGTAGATCTCTAACCGACCTGCACTTGAAAAATTCACTTTGGTGAAGAGAGCCACTTTTGATCAGATCATTGAGAGAGAGAAGAAAAAGATTGAGAAGTTAATTCCAAGTGAAAATTCTTTGAAACAAGGTACTAACATATACAGGGTATGTTGCAATACAGAGATTCTTACAACAAAAGTAGATGAAAGATAAAAGAGATAGATGACAAAATTGCTAATATTGCTAACTCTTTTGATGGACTACTTTCACTTACAACATCTATTGATGGACAAATTTTGACTTTGGAGAATCAAATATCTTCTCTTGAAAATGAAAGAGATAAGATCATGTGGAGAGCCAGAAGTCTCAAAGGGTTGGTGAGTCCAAGATTGGATTCACTTGGTGTACATAAGAGGGAATGCATGGATATGCTTGGTAAGCCCACACCAGAAAAAGTTAATGAGAAATAATAACTTGCATATTTATTGAGTGGACTTGTATCTATCTCTGGCACATTAAAAACTGATTGGGATACTTATGTGGAGTTATTGGAGAAAGCTTACCCAGAAATATTCAAATTGATCAAGCTTCGATAAGACATTTTTTGAGGTATTCAGTATACAGTTATCATTCTTTGACATTCTTTTTACAATTTTTGGGCATTGATGTCAAAGGTGGAGTAGTATACATGTGAAAAAGAATGAAGGGTTGCATACATTAGGGGGAGTTACAATTTTTTTGGATTATTGGAGCATTTTGCATATTTAGCTCAAGGGGAGTAGGGCAGGATGAAATCGACAGTTGAAACCATGACTATTTTTTCACATGAGTGTTGCCATCAATACCAAAGGGGGAGATTGTTGGCAATTTACACTCTATTGGTTGGTTTCACCATGTTGTCATTGATGGAAAAATGATTTTGGGTTTTGACTTCATATGGTGTACCAACAGGCACTTCACAGACTCTACACCGACACTGGCACCGACACCGGCGGGATAGAAGATTTCTTTGGTCACCGACAATCCAGGCTGACATGATATGGTAAAGGTCATCGGTATTGGAGGCCGACACATATTGGATCCATCATTGGAAAAATTATTTTAATGCTTATTCATTTATGTTATATGACTGACATGAAGCATGATATTGTATATATCTTTGTAAGCTGACGTAAGGCATAAATTTGTATAGGGTACATAGGGGAGATTGATTAGATCATTTTGTATAAAGTATAAGGATAGACACGTGGAATAGATATATGGATGTGATGTAATGTGAAATATATCAGAGAGACTATGTATGTGAGAAATTCATTGTAAGGGTTATTCTGGTACTGAGGTTTAGAGTTTTAACCAGAATAGACAGAGCTTAAACCAAAACTACATTTTGGCACAAGAGATGCTATACTAAGCATTTCACACTTCTCTGGATTTTTGTCTGGATTATTTTGTACTCAATGAGGCTCCTATTGTGATGAGCAGTATGCTCTAGGCTATAAGCCTTCCTGCAAGTGCAGGCCCATCATATATTATAATATCTCTTCGTATGGCCAATGAATTGATATTGTGGGTCACAGATCCCATCGTGGTTTTTCCTCTTTAAGTTTTTCCACGTATAAATCTCTGTTATGGTTCTCATTTTTGTGTTTGGATTATTGGTTGCATTACTTCTTTCAATTCTGTTTATACTGGTTTACAGGTTGATGTATAAATGTTTTGTTAAGGCTAAAATATTTTATTCCAGTATAACACTGATTCACCCCCCCCTCTCAGTGTTATTGGTTTCCAACAAAGGCTACTCTCAGGTTGAGGGTGTTGATTATTGTGAGATATTTTCTTCTGTTACAAAAAAAACATCCATTAGATTTTTTCTTTTTATAGCTGTTGCTTATGATTTAGAGGTTGAGAAAATGGATGCAAAAACTACTTTCCTTCATGGTGATTTGGAGGAGGATATTTATATGACACAGTCAGAGAACTATGTGGTGAAAGGTAAAAGTAATTTGGTCTATAAATTAAAGAAATCTTTGTATGGCCTCAAACAGAGTCCTAGGATGTGGTACCAGAACTGCAATACATATGTGTTGAGTTTGAGATTTGAGCATTCTAAATTAGATTAATATGTTTATTATAAATCTTATGGTGATCATTTCTTGTACATTGCATTGTATGTTGATGATATATTATTCATTGGTAAAGGGAAAGGTATGATTTCAGAACTAAAGTCTCAGCTCGCTACTAAATTTGAAATGAAAGTTCTTGGTGCTGCAAAGCACATTCTTGGGATGGAAATTAGAAGAGATAGAGTCAACAGAAAGCTATGGCTAGTCCACAGTAAGTATGTGAATTCATTTTTGTGGAGGTTCACCATGCAATATTGTAGACTATTATGTGTTCCTTTTACAATTTGAACAAAATTATCTACTTCAGGTCCTACATCCCCATTGAAGATGGAAGACATGAGAAGAGTTCCTTACTAGAGTGTAGTTGGAATTTTAATGTATGTTATGGTTTGTACCAAACCAAACATTTCACAAGCAGTGGGAGTTCTTTCTAGATATATGTCTAATCCTGGTAGAGTTCATTGGGATGCAATCAAAAGAGTATTCAGATATTTGAAGGGTACCTCAGAGTATTCTTTGTGTTATCATGGCAATTTGGTTAGAGACGCGACTTCCCTTGATTCACGGTTATGTGGATTCAGACTGGGCAGACGATATTGATAGCAGAAGATCCACTAGTGCTTATGTGTTTACTTTATTTTGTGGTACAATTAGTTGGATGAGTAAGTTGTGGTTGCTTTGCCCACTATTGAAGTAGAGTATATGGCAGCTACTCATGCTTGTAAAGAAGCATTTGTTTTAAGAGACTTTGTTCAAATATTGGAATAAAACAAGGTGTAGTGATAGTTTATTGGGACAGTCTATGTGTGATCTGCCTAGCTGAGAACCTAACATTTCATGCCTGGACCAAACTTATTGATGCTCAGTATCATTTTATCAGAGATATGGTCGAAGATGGTGGGGTGAAGATGGTTAAGGTAAAAACTTTGATGAATGTTGTAGATGCTTTAACTAAGGTTGTGAGAACAAATAAGTTCAGCTAGTGTTCAAAGTCTATGGGCCTCATGGCCCCTAGCAATAGGTTTATTATGTTGATACTCTCTTCTCTCTTGCAAGGTGTTTGACAAGGAGAATGTTGGAAAAAATGGTGTCTCAACCTTGCATTTACATGATGTTATAATTTATAGTAAGTTTTTGTTTAATCACGAAATGGTGCAAAATTATTCTTGAAGCTTTTGGTTGGCTAGATAAGCATTCTGATAAAGTTACGTTGCAATATCACAACTAGTTTTGAAGATATTAAAGTTTCCATTTTGGAGGGTTGGAATGAAAGGTTCAAATTTAATTTTGAGGACTTTAGAGGCCTGGAATGCCTTGAAAAGTGGGTGTAAATGGCGTAGCAATTTATGAGGCAATAGAGAACTTTCCAATCTTTTCGGTGCTTCAAATAGTTTGTCAATAGGATACACGGTTCTCAAGTTATGGCCTCCAGAGGTTTGTACTCCTTAAATAGAAAATATAAAATGTATCGAACATATAAATGAGCTGTAAAAGGGAGGGACATGCATTGATGTGTTTTTTAACATGTCATAGGGCATCCAGAAGGGAGATAAGGTTGGCTCTACTTTTATTGGGTAGTTTTAGCCCATGGTTTTATAATACCGTTTGACAGTTTCTTGTATTGTATCTCTTATATATGAGGTGTGTGAGATAGAGGTTGTGCATAAGAGTCTTATGATGATTGAGTTACCTTTGAGTCTCTGATTAGTGGTACTCTTGTGAAGAGATTTCTCTAAAAGTATATTGTAATCTATTATTGATTGCTGAATAATATACCGAGTTGCTTTTGGAGTGAGGGGGTTTTCTCCTGAAAGGGTTTTCCCCACGTAAATCACCACGTTATGGTATGCATGTTATTGTGTTATTTATGTTAAGTTTTTGTAACTATTGTAATGATCTGTAAAAGTTTTTGCATTATCCTCCTCTCAAGGTTAGTGTAGGAAGTTGTTCTGCTACTTAACTTCCTTACAAAGATGTCATCTTTATTAAAGATATCCTCTCTTTTAAAAGGTAGATATCTTTAAGAAAATATCTCTTCTTTCTTTAATCATGCATCCCTCAAATAGATCTAGCTACACTTGTTGTAAGAAATCTTGTTTACAACTATCTCTTCTTTTCTTAAAAGAGTTGTGTCCTCTTTAGCTTGGAGTGTATGTACATTGTTGCCTAAAGGATATCTTCTCAGTAATGAGGGTGTTTATCATTGTTCTTTTCAACCTTAAGATATCAACATAGGGCTATGTTGATGTCTTAAGGGGTCATATATGTAGCCTCCTTGCTACTCATTTTGCAATTGAATTTTACAAATTTCCTTACAAACAACACTTTGTTTGGTTATCCTTGCTCAATTTTGTGGATTTATTTATAAACAATGCTTTATTTGGTTATCCTTGTTCAATTTTGGATATGTCCTTATAGATAATGCTTTTTTTTATTATCCTTGTTTATATTGTACCAATCAATTACCTTGTAAAAAGAAAGCTTCACTTGGTGTAGAGGATGGTATTTTCTACTCTTGAAGTGATGAACTTCAAGGAACAAATCAAACTTTTCTCTACCTCACTAAACTGGTGCTCTGGTGAGCTATAGGATGTAAACTATAAAACTATACAATCAAGCCATGGATACCTCTGAAATGACCTTTGCTAAGTCTTTGTTCTGACAAAACTGGGACACTAGTGTGGTATGCTAATGTCCTATAATAATAGATTACATAGATTGTACAATGGACATGGACATAACAATATTACTAAGCTAATGACATCATGCTGAATAAAGGAAACAATATGAAAGTACAACAACTAAAAGAGAGAAAGAGAGGAGAAGAAAGACCATAGTCAGTCCATGATTGGAGCCTCTTGCAAAGTAATATCCTTCTCTCAATCACAGACCTATAAATAAGCAAAAAGGAAAAATGTTGGGGTTGTGTTAATAGGCCTGTCTTAGTCAAACCACCATTTCAATGTTTCCATCTCCATGGACAAACAAGATAATAGCCATGAATGAAAGGAAAATGATAAAGGTGGAAATAGATAATCAAGATAATTGATATGTTAGATGGAAATTAATGGACATGCAAACAAATAGAGAGAGAGAGAGAGAGAGAGAGAGAGAGAGAGAGAGAGAGAGAGAGAGAGAGAGAGAGAGAGAAATCCCCTTTAGCATTCAAGGAACTACCACTCGGATGAGTGGAGTTGAGTCCTAACAACTCTCCAAAGGTGATAATGGTGGATCCTGGAAAAACCTATGAGAGATGTAGAAACTATGCCAAGAGCTCAAGGAATTTTGCAAATGATCAAGAAGTCCTGAAAACATCTCAAATGAGTGAGATATAGAGTTTAGGGAAGAATCTTGATGTTAGTGGCCATGGAGAAAGGCATTAAAAACTCTTCTAGGTGCAAGTCTCCATGACACGCTAGTGTCAATAAGTCAAATGGTCAACATGATGAAAAAAAGGCTAGATTCTAAGCTAACAAGGTGATCCATGTGGAAAAAAAGGACAAGGAGACAAATAAAGACTCTAATCATCTTAAAGTGAAGGCACTTATGTGGCATGAAATTGCATGGGGTGCAATTTATGATGTTAAATTTTGCCCCCACTTTAGCGAGAATATCATTATCAAGAGATGTGAAGCTAAAGTAGAGAGTTGTTACCGAGATTGCAAAGGGGAAGAAAAATTCGCTCATCAGATAAAGTTGCCACCAATGAGATAAACTTGAAATTGCTTTAGATTTTGGTAGGCCATTTCATCATAAACACGTTAGCTCTAGACAAACGTGTTAGATGAAAATTTGATAATAAAATGATCAGACATGAAGCATACAAGATAGCATAATAGAAATAGATCCTTCTTAATGGAGGAGAACCCCATATTATAAAAGATACAAGATAGTGTCGGTATGGGTAGCAAGTTGTGTTATGCTAGATAGCTATACAATAGGGTAATCATAGATTGATTTGATAAGCAATGGATTGGCCCCCACAAAAGGTGACAAGATAAACAGATCAAGTGGTTTGACCCCCACCAAGGCAAACAAGATAAATAGATCAAGTGGTTTGGCCCCCACCAAGGGAAACAAGATAAGCATACTAAGTGGTTTGGCCACCACCAAGGAAAACAATATGCTTGCAAGATAAATAGACGCAAATGTAGATATGAAAATATGATAGCCCTGTCTTAGAATGGTATGCATGGAAGGCATGTCATTCTAAGGAGAACAAATGTTGTTGCATGTCAACATAGTGAGATGTTTCCCTTGGAATGCCATCTTTGATGCATGACACATAAGACCCACAACATTGACAAAAATTTAAGGGCGTAGGGGAATCTGATTATTTGGCATCATAAACCATAGCAGTAGGATAAAAGAAATAATATAGCTGCAGATGGGTATTTCATCATAATGCAAAAGTTCTTGGATCTAAAGAAGGAGACATGAAGATAGAGAAAATAAAAAATTTGGGTCAACATGGAAGAAGGCCTAAATGCCCCATTGTCCCTGAATGTTGAAAATCAAGACTCAACAAAGATAAGAAATAGATTAATAGATAGAAGAATTTGCACAATGGAAAATCCCCTATATCAGAGCACCTACAAAGTAACTTGGGTCCTCTAGGAGAGCACAACATATAAATATAGTCAACCTCACATTTCCAAGTACCAACAAAGTAACTTGGGTCCTCTGAGAGGAAAAAAACATGTAAAGAAAGCATGGGGGAACACAAAAATACACACACGCTAAGATACAAGATAGGAACAATAATTGCCCTAGAGTTAATCCCTTAAGAGATCATCATCCTCCCAATCTAGATCATATGGGGAAGGAGGACGATCCTAGAGAGAAACCACTTCAAGGGCAACACTAGGTTCCTTACCAATAGCTAGAGAAAGGGATGAGGTAGCCTCAACATTTGCGTTCATAAGTTTAAAAGAGGTAAGAGTCAATGATTCAGCAAAGATCATAGACAATGCCAGAATGTCCCTAAAGAGTTGAACAAGTATACCTCTATATAGGAAGCAGGTGACTCAGTCGAAGGAAGCGATATAGGAGTTGGACTGCTAACCTCCATAAGAGGAGCAATGATAAACTTAGGAGAAGGTGAAGCCTTCTCAACAAGGAAAAAAAAAACAAGTAGAGAAAGAAATACTAAAGCAGGCAAAGAGATAGGTGAGGTACATACCTGAACTGATTTTCATTGATGAAACTCTAGAATAGGGCCTTGCTCAAACTTGCGTTTAGGTTGTGTAAGAGGCACACACCACCTGTCAATTGTAGTAGGTTGGAGGACCCCATGAAAGATCTGATGAAGAAGCCATTGTGAAATAGGAGGATCAAGCAAAGAAGCACTAGAGACCACATACATGTGTAGCATATCCAATGGATGAGACAATGGAAGTATCTTAGGCAACAAGGTGATGAGAGACGTCTCCGAGGAGGGCATAATGATACATATATTGGAATTTATAAAGGAATAAGAATAGATTCAATAGGAACATATGAAAAAGGTGTACCCTCAGATTGTAAGGCAGTGTCATATTTTGAGGCCATCGCCCGTTGGTGACACTTATGATCATGCACACACTAATTATGATGAAGATGAGGATGAGGGGATAAATCTTGAGAAGTTTTTGGAGCATCATTCTCTATAGGAGAGGCCTTTGAGACCATGTCTAAGATAGGAGAAGGCCCCATTGATGGAACAAGAGTCTCCCTTGAGATAGGCACTACATTCACGATGATGTGTGCCCTACCTTGCTTCACTTGAGGAGTAGTTGGAGGAATAGGGGGTTCCTGCAAAGGCTATGAAATAGGAGAAAGTAGTGATGAATGAGAATGAGGGGAGTGATTCCCCTTTCTATATTGAGTAGGATGAGGGATATATGCTAGGATACAAACCCTGAAGGGAGGGCAGGTCATAGACTTTGATAGTGTGGGTGCCTTTCCCTTGTCTAAACTAGGTGTAGTTGCAGGAATGGAAGATACCATTTGAGGCTGTGTAGTCTTGGGTGGATCAGGAGGTCTACTTGAAGGAACAGGCTTAACCTCAACCCCCAATGAAAAAGGGGCAAAAGGTTCTACCTACTCCAACATAGGAATTAAAAGTGAGTTGATGTAGGAAGAGGCAATAGATAGCTAGGTTGAATGAACTTAGGAGATAAATCCCCCATTTTATATTGATTGTAGGCTCTATACATTAAGTCACCATGAGGAAGCATAGGTAAAAGTAAAAGTAATATTAAGCATTTCTTAAGGGATCGATGGGTATTTGTTAAGCAACAATTCCTTAATTAAACAAGAGATGCAAGTGTCAAGTTCCTGCCGACTGTAAGTAAGGATCAACAATGAGTGAAAACAGAGTTTATAATAATGGTGTAGATAGAATTAACAGAGTTTGTAATAATGGTGTAGATAGAATTGAGGAAATTGTAGAGTTTTTAACTGCTTTTGCTTAATATTTAAAAGTACAAATAATTTTAACAATTACAAACTAACAAGTAAATTTCAATTGTAAATTAAAAAAAAATTCAAATTACCGATCACTAATTAATCACAAATATACAACATATTTTCTCTTTAGAAAAAAATAGAACAACAATATATAAAATATAATAATTATATAAATTTAGAATATATGGAAAATTCATGGAAATACTGACCTAAATGTTAAAATAGTTTAAACAATACTTATAAAAGAATTTAACTAAATTATTGCATGGGACCTTGCTATTACAGTGGACATAAAATATAAATTAATACATTTGAACAACTTTAAATGTGTTGTTTTATGGATGATTATATGTGCTATAGAATTGAATGAGATCAAATGATATTAACTTTTGGATTGTGCAGTATGTATGAGATCTATTCTGACCTCATTGTCATATTGTGATGGAAGTCCATGCAAGCATTTACTAATTGTGTTTTAAAAATTGTTAATCATATTTGTTATTTTAATGTCTAATGTTTGAAAAGCATGATGATGTGACATAATATTTGATATTTTAGTTATAAGAGAGGTCTTTTCAAG
Organism: Cryptomeria japonica; assembly: GCF_030272615.1. NCBI lineage: Eukaryota > Viridiplantae > Streptophyta > Pinopsida > Cupressales > Cupressaceae > Cryptomeria > Cryptomeria japonica. The sequence goes on from NC_081410.1 coordinate 397,994,862, forward strand.
GCACAAAAAATTGTAGATATAGTACAGTTAGATATTCAACTATTGAATGTCTCCTTAATAATTTATTACCAATTTCATTTTTAGTAATCTAAAATTTATCTTGAGAATTAAACAAAAAATATTAAACATGCTATATCATTTTTACTTCATAAAAAACAACATAATATAGATAATCCTTATTTTTTTGTTTAGCTCCATAACAGAAAACATTATGTGCCACAAAAAACTCTACACAAGGCTGTAAAATCCATTGATAAAGGAAGACTAACACAACAACTTCAGGATATATTGTCCAAAACAAATTTGGAAATGGAGTAACCGAAAAAAAAACATCCTTAGGAAAAACTTCCTAAATTGACCGATCTTTTGCTCAAATTGACTTCACTATTTCAGAATTTTCTAAACAGATTATGAATAAAATGAAAAAGAAATTCATGGACATGAATTTATTTTAGAGCCATGATTCGTACCCGATATTGTTTTTCTCTCATTGTTTTGTTTCTTCCCAGCCAAACAAGTTTTCCCAATCTCTATGCTTGGCCTACAATAATCCTCAGTAATATACTCTATTTCTTTATATTTCCAAACTGCCTACCCTTGTCATATGGTGCATGCTTCTTCTAAACAATTTTGTCAATCACTTTATTTTTATTTTCTTAAGGAATGCCTAGAACAAAAAAATGAATGCAACTGGAGTCTTAAAGTTACTTCATTATTATCCTCTAATTTTGGGTGCATGTTTTACCAGTTTTAGTTCCTAATTTTGGAGCGTATGTGTATCAGGTGTTAGTTTGCTTTCAATTTTTATCTATAATTCCACTTAGCTTGTTCAAACAATATCTTTGATCATTTTAATCTCTTAGTTTCATTAGTAGTTCCCTCTGCTTTACTCGTTGTTCAACGATCAAACCATTCGAAGTTGCATTCCTATTTTTGTTTTAGTATTTTTCCCTTCTTTTTTCATTTTTTATGTTACGGGGTATTTGTTGCCCTTTTTATTATAAGTCATGGATACAGAGCAGGGGAAGGTTTTCATTGGAGGAATTTCATTTGAGACCAACAAAGAAACCCTGAAAGATTACTTCAAGGCATACAGGGAAATGGTAGAGACTGTTATAATTGTTAGATTTTCTGCATTGCAGAATACAGATCTAGCTAGAAAAGAGAAAACAAAACTTGCAGGAGAAATCAGAATAAAGAACAGAGGAAAATAAACTCTATTAATTCATTTTGTGTTTACATTATGTGGAATGCATGATTTATACAAAGTTAACCACCGTGAAAGAGGCATAGCATCAATAGCTAACTAGTGGTGTTCCCTTTGTTAGCCTATGCTAACATCATGCAATCATTAGTGATGCCCATGAATCACAGAGAAGACTACAAGAAACTTGAGCTAACTATCACTAGCCATTGCATGATTTACACCGCTAACACCCCCCCTTAAGGCTAACTAAGGAGAGATATGGGTCCTGGCAACAAAGCCTTTTTAGGTACCCAGTTACAAAGAAGGAGAGGAGAAAGCCCAATTGAGAAAAAATCCTAACCGTTATTCAAATTAAATAAGAAAGCTACAAACTACAAATGAATCCACATTGCAACAAAATTGTACATAATCATAGAAACCACTGCATGAGTACCTCTAGGGTACTTTAAAAATGCAATTGTACATATTTTGTATTTCTCAAATGGATGAACAAACAGGTACATGGTCTCTGAATACAGAAACTGATCATCTAAAGATGGGAATATATGCATATGCATAAATGTGCTCCAAGCTGAAGAACTACAAAGATGACCTTCGATTGGGATGATGCCATCATATATCCATTGCTCAATAATGTCCCACTAGAAATAAACTCTGGAAGCACTCGAAGATGCGACTCTGGAATCTCATGTAGTGAGGAACCCTGCTAGAAAGAATCTCTAGGAGCAAACAAAGTTGCAACATTGGAATCTCATGTAGATAGGAATTTAGAACAATAGAATACTTTTGGCTATCAATTGGAGGAAGAATGCATAGCAACTTTAATCTTCTATTTTATTAGGAAACTTATTGAAAGAAACCTATACTAAATGCATTAAGAAAAACCCCCATATAAACTTTCTAAAAGTTCTTTTTATTTTTTTTACAAAGCCCCAAATTTTCCAGATCTTTGTCATGTCGTGCTTGCAAAGCACATACAATTTGTAAAGAATCAATATAGGAAAAAAAAAGCAAGGAGCATGCAAAAATTAGGGGAAGAATATGCATGCATCTAGAAATAGAGGTCTACATCAACTTCCATGATGATGGTAATCTTCAAAAATTTGCCTGATGCTTCTTCTTTCTAGCAATCTAGCTCTGATACCATGTTAAATTTTCTGCATTGCAGAATACAGATCTAGCTAGGAAAGATAAAAGAAAAACTTACAAAGAAAACCAAAACAAAGAACTCATCAACCATTATTCAAACTAAAGAAGAAAGTTGCAAATTGCAAATGAATCCACACTCCAACAGGATTGTATAGAATCATAGAAACCACTGCATGAGTACCTTTAGGATACTTTGAAAATGCAATTGTATATATTCTGCATTGCTCAAATGAATGAACAGACAGGTACATGGTTTCTAAATATAAAAACTGATCATCTAAAGATAGGAAGATATGAATCTGCAAAAATATGCTACAAACTGAGGAACTGCAAAGATGACCTTCAGTTGGGATGATACCATTGTATATCCATTTCTCAACAATGTCCCACTAGAAATAAACTCTGGAAGCACTCGAGGATGTGACTTTGGAATCTCATGTAGTTAGGAACCCTGCTAGAAAGAATCTCTAGGAGAAAACAAAGTTGCAACACTGGAATCTCATGTAGATAGGAATTTAGAACAAAAGAACATTTTTGGCTGTCAATTGTAAGAAGAGTGCATAGCAACTTTAATCTTCTATTTTATTCAGGAAACTTATTGAAATAAACCTATACTAAATGCATTAAGCAAAACCTCCATATAAACTTTCTAAAGTTTATTTTTTTTTACAAAGCCCAAATTTTTCCAGATCTTTGTCATGCAGTGCTTGCAAAGCACGTACAAGTTTTAAAGAATCAAAATAGGAAAAAAAAAAGCAAAGAGCATGCAAAAATTAATGGAAGAATATGCATGCATCTAGAAACAGAGGTCTACATTAGCTTCCATGGTGATGGTAATCTTCATAAATCTGACAACAAATAATTGTTGTGCTCCTTCCTTCGAGCTCCAAGCTCTGATACCATGTAAAATTTTCCTACATAACAAAACTATAGATCTAGCTAGAAAGCAAGAAACAAAACTTGCAAAGAAATGAAGAAGAAAAATAGAAAAGATGAGAACTAAATTCTATTAATTCATTGTGTAAATAACATTATGCAAATTCATGCCTTTATATAGTAATAACCACCGCATGAACATAGGATTACGGTGGAATCAAAGGCAATAATTGGCAGTGAAAGAGGCATAACATGAATAGATAACTAGCTATTTGCATTGATCGCTTAGTTAGGCTTAGATAATATAGTGCATGACTACCTTATTTATGGTGGAACTAATGCTTCCCATAAATTATGGACATGAGACAAGTGCATGCGCTAACACCCCACCTTAAGTCTAACTAAGGAGATAGAAAAGACGTAAAAAAAGAAGAAACGGGAAATCAAAATAAAGAACAGAGGAAAATAAACTCTATTAATTCATTTTGTCTTTACATTATGTGGAATGCATGATTTATACAAAGTTAACCACCATGAAAGAGGCATAGCATCAATAGCTAACTAGTGGTGTTCCCTTTGTTAGTCTTATGCTAACATCATGCAATCATTAGTGATGCCCATGAATCACAGAGAAGACTGCAAGAAACTTGAGTTAACTATCGCTAGCTATTGTATGATTTACACTAGTAACAATAATGAGACAAAATGACTATACGAGCTAGAGGATTTGGGTTCATTGGATTTGTGAATCCAAATGTTGTAGAGTGAGTTTTGTAGGATAAGCATACCATAGATGGTAGATAGGTATGGTTTTTGTAATACCCATTTGCTTTTGCGAACATCTGTATATGTTCTGTAGGATTGATTTAACAACATCCATATGGATCTATGATGGGTTTACGAAAACCCACATGAAGGAGTCATACGATTTGCAGTTCATCCTTCTTCTGCCTTTTGGTAATTCATTTATTGCATAAAAAATTACTTATCTTGAATCTTTTACTTATGAATTGGCATTGCATTCACGATTTTGCCCATTCAATAGTCTCTAGCAGTTCCCATTCTGAAGTTTGAATTTTTAAATGGTTGTGGTTTGTGTAAGCATGTTGCGGAGGAATTATCTAGCAAGGAATTTTAAGCTTAAATTTTTGTCCAAGACCAAGAAAATATAGAAATTTAAGAACTTTGTCACTCGAGATTTATAACAAAAATTTACATATGTGCCAATATCAACCCTAAATATTTTTAGGGTTAAACGAATTCACCCATTTAAATATTTATTGTAAATTGTGAAAACAAATCACAATGAAAACACGAAAAGGCCAATGTTTCCAAAAGCAGAGAATAAAGAGTAGATTCATGCAGCCATTGTTGCGAATGTGAAGTTAGACATTGTTGAAAAGAGATTTGGATTTTTACCAAGTGATTACTGATGACAAGGTTCAGAAAAGAATGCTCTGAAAAATCTACTTAGCTTAAAGGTCATGAATTTTCCCAAGGGTTAAGTTAAAGTTATCAAAGTTAAATCCAAAACTTGTTGCAGATGACAATTGAAACAGAGGATATAATAGAGAGGCTCAAAGCTCCAATTGTTCCCAACAGAAACTCACTCCTTTTCTACACTAAGAAGAGCTGCCACTCGGGAGGGTAGCAGTTGCGGTTGTGGAGGAGAGCTCTGTTTGCAGATGAAAAAGAAAATAATTTCATAGTTTCCTGAAATTTTTGTTTGTAATTTAATTTTTATTTTTTTAAATAAATTAACGACAAGTTCCAATGAAAATTAGAATAAATAATTTTATATGAATTATTAAATTTCTTTAAAATCCAAACATTTAGTAAAAATGGAAAGTTGAAAAATAAATGATTCTCATTGGACAACTGTAATTAATCATTGCATCTAATGGATGCGTTAGTATCTTGTCAGCATGACAGGAACTAAAAAAGCTATGCAAGATATTACTTAAGGGGGTGGTATGCATGAGAATGACTTAATACGTATGCTTAACATATGAAGTTTGATAATGTTTTAATGCAAAATTTAATACTAATATTAATATAGACTACAATACGGATGACACTCATTCTTAAATTCATATTCAATGGCAGAATAGACCTTACCATGTCAGATTTGTCTGCCTCATAGCCTCTAAATATAACTAATGCTTTTAGGCAATGGGGTATTAATAATTTATATAATAGGTGATTAGAAAATACATAAATATTTGAATAATTTAATTAATTAATTAATTTATATTCAAATCAGAAAAGGATGGTAGATTTATATATGATATTGATTGCAACAAGATTTATATTGGCTTGATATACATATATAAATATATATACTTGATATAATATCAATAAGATTATATTTATATATTTATAAAAATATGAATTATAAATATACATATTATTATGAATATAATGGATGGTTTCTAATAATTGATATAATAGAACTGAATATGATATAAGAAGAGAATTATATGAAGATAGTGGAATAAATCAAATAAAATATATATTAAATCCATACATCAGACTAAAGAGTAATCTATAAGAAGATCATATGTAGTGTAAATTTATAACATTGAGGTATATACGTCAATTATATAAATCAGAGGAAGTTATCAATATAAGCTCTATGTTCCAAACTAGCCTTATAATCTTAAGTTAAATATTATAATGAATAGTATTATGTTTTGATATAATTATATTTATTAATATTTTATACCGCTCACTTTAAGTAAGAATTGTTGTCTCAAGACTAAATTAGGGCATTACCAAATAGGGGACATTACAAGTGGTATAAGAGCATGTTCTTGCTCAGTCGGGGAAAAGGGCCACTGACTTGGATTAAAGGAGAAGAAAGAAGTGAAATGTACTCATGGGGGGTAAGAAAATAACATGAAAAGACTTCATTGTATCACATATACGATCAGCCAGAGATTCAAAATTGTAAGAAATTTGTAAGTTTTACACATCAGTAGATTATAGAATTACTATGATATTATAAGCATAACAATTTATGCATGTTTACAATATGAATATGTTGTATATGTGTGATCTTATGTTTTTGTCATTAAATTGATCTATGTCTATGAATATACCTAGGATACATGTTTATTACAGTTAGAGGGAGAACCGATGTAAGGCACCCTCTCAGATAAGAGGGAGAACCATAATTAAGACACCCTCGTTGTATATTTTAAGGGAGAACCATCATTAAGACACCCTTACTATATGTTTTTAGGGGGAACTGTCATTATGAAACCCTCATTGTATGTTTTATGGGAGAATCATCATTAAGACACCCTCATTGTATATTTTAAGGGAGAACCGTCATTAAGACACCCTTACTGTATGTTTTAAGGGAGAACTGTCATTAAGACACCCTCATTGTATGTTTTAAGGGAGAACCGTCATTAAGACACCCTCACTGGATGTCTTGATCTAGGAGAGCCATATGTTAAGACACCCTATCAAGGCAATTGGATTTCTTATAACTATAATCCAAAACTTTTTGTTTCCTTCTCTACAATGATGTTTTCATAATTTGTTAAATTCCAAATTATAGTAGTTATTTAGTTGCAACTCTCTGATTCATCAATCATAGTTAGTTTCTTTTCTTTTCTCTTTTATTTACCTTTCATGACTGGTAATCATTTATAGGCTGTAAGTAGAAATCTATCTTCTAACTTGTATTGCAGGTTATTTATTTCAGGAAGATAAGAAGCTCTCCTCTCTTTAAACCTTCTTGATAGTTAAGGAACTGTGACATAGGATAGAATAGTCAGAGTGTGTATACATCATGTCTTATGTGCATTTATGATTTATGACTTGTATCTATTCAATGAGCATCTATATGCTTTAAAAATATTTGTATGCCCTGAATGAATGCTCATATATTTTTATGTATGCTTCATGTCCTCAATGCTTTATGTGTTTCACACCCTATGTGTATTCATATGTATTATTATGTCATAAGTGTTTTCATGTGTATGACCCGAGCCATATGTATATTCATGCCTTGTATATGTTCTACATGTGTATGAAGGTCTACGTATATGCCTACTGTCTTGCTAGTATATGTGTGCCTTACGTGTATAATTTATACTTCATGTGTTTTCATGTGAATGCTATTTACCTTAAGTATATTCATGCGTATTCTCTATTCCTTATGTGTATATTTTATGTTTTATGTGTGTACTCATTGCCTTAAGTGTATACTTTGTGCTTTAAGTGAATTCATATGCCTTATGTATGTTTCATGTATATTTGCAGACATTTATGTGCTTACCACATGCCTAATGTGTCTTCAACATGAATACTTATGAGATTGTTCAATGTCATCATGTTTTCCACATGATTACATCATGTATCCTCCCTAATGTGTACTTCATATACTCTTTTCTTATATACTATGTGTATTCATGTGATTACTTCATCTTTGATATGGTTTCAACATGTATGCTTTGTGTCTTTATGTGTGCCCCATAACTAATGTGTCTTCAACATGTTCACTCCATGAGTACCTTTATTATATATGCTTTGTACCCTACATATATTTGTGTACTTCTTTAGGCCTTGCATGTCTTATGTACATACATCATGCTTCAATGCATTGGTATATTACTTTGTGCTTTACATGAATGCTCCCTCTATGCTCTAATGCCTTATGCATACTACTTCATGTTTACATGTGTGCTATTTCATACTTTGTGTATACTTCATGTTTTTATTGAACTACATGTTTGATATGTATTTAAGTGTATTTCTTCATGCTTACTTGGCTTCTATGTATTTATTTCTTCATACTTGACATGTACACTTCATGCCTTGTGTGCACTTATATGTCTACATGCCTTATGAATGATTCATGCCTTATGTGTATCCTTGTGTATGATTCATGTGTATTTCCATGTATGATTAATAAATATAATGTGTGTATACTTCATGTATGTTTCATCTCTTTATATAAATATATACCTTGTGTTTTGTTGGGAGGTGATTCAATTTGAGAAAATTGTCAATTGCTCGAGGACAAGCAATTTTAGGAAGTGTAGACTGTCATGTCGCTCCCCCTTGATTATTATATAACCTAAATGGAACAATTATTACTAATTAATTAATATAATATTTATTTTTTAATTAATAATATATATATATATATATATATATTTTGATAAAAGTAGAATACTCCGCTAAATTTTATTAATAATAATAATTTTTTGTATTAAGTATCATAGAATCATTATTACTCATCTGAGCATCCACATTACAAACTTATTACAAGTATTAGCTCCTTTCAAGCACCAAACTAGAAACAACAATTGGAAGACCAAGGGTCACAACATAGAAACAACCAATGGAAGACCAAGAGTCACAACACAAAGGTGTCCCTCATGGGAGTTGAACTTGGGTCTCCACATTGAGAACTCAATGCTTTAACCAACTAAGCTCAACCCCCTGGACAATAATAATATTTTTGAAATTTTTAAATTAATATTATATTACACAAATTATAAACAAATATTTAACAAGATTTTCATGCCCCCACAATAATAAGCAAAACCACAACATTATTAAATAGTATCGCTGCCTTAGAACCTTGATAAATTCATAATATAAAAGAGGCAATTCTCCTAAGGGATCGATGGGGATCTGCTAGGTAGTGATTCCTTAATTAACAAGTGCCACATAGTGGCACACACTTGCCTTTTTAGTATTACAATAATAAAAAAATTGTTTAGAGGTAGGTTGGATAATACTTTGAAATAACATATTTTTGCAATAATATAATAGAGAGTGCTCATAATTATAACATAGTTATAAATTAAAATAATATCTATAACTAATTCAAACCTTAACAATAATCTTAATCCCAACCTTAACATAATTTGTACACTAGCACAAATTTTTAACATAATTATAAATATATTAAATATAACATTAAATACAACCCTAATCTTTAAAAAAATTAAAAATTAACCCTAGTTCTAACTCTAAGCCTAAATCTAATCTTAATTTAGAAATAATTTGAACCTTATTTTTAACCCTAACCTTAACCCTTATTCTAACACTAACTCTTATTAAGAAACCTAGTTTTAATTCTAATCATTATTATAATGATTTTAGAATTATACTAATAACTAAGAATTAAGATTAAAGTTATAATATAATTAAGAATTATAAATTAAGTTTTAATCATTTATTTAAATTATAACCATAAAATTAATAATAATAATCTTAATTTCAATTAATAATTATTTAAAAATAAATCTAATATAATTACTAATAAGATATTTATTATTATATATTTTTGGTAATGTTATTTTAATAAATTATCTATAATTAATAAATTATTCTTTGCAAACATATTTTAGATTATATTATTGCATTATATAGATTTAATATTATATGATAAGGATAAATGATATTGTATTTCATTTATGTTATAAATATAATATAGATTATAATTAAATATGTTAATAATATTTGTCAATAATATGCATAATATTAAATTATTTATTAAAACCTTAATCTTTAATTTTAATATATTTTAATAATCTAATATATTTAAGCTTACTAATATATTATTATATGTCATTTTATTATTCATTGGTTATATATAATTAACATATTTAGTTTTAATTTTTTTAATATAAAAATGTATTTAATCTTAATATAATATTTTTTATTATATTATTGTATATATATAGACTTAAATATATTAGTAATATTTATAATATTACAATTATTTATTCATTTTTATCTAATATTTAATTTAATTATATCCTATGTAGAAAATATATATTAATGTATTTATCAAGGATATATTTTTATATTATCAAAGTATCTGACACAAGATTTAAATACAAATTTTAAATAATTTGAAAACATAAAAATCATGCATCTTAACTATTTAAAAAATAAAACAAAATGTTGAAAGAAAAAAATCATGGATATAATTGGTAGAAAACCAATTGAATAATAATGAGTTAATGAAAATCGGGTGCAACCGATTGCGATAGTACTAGCCTAACGACAAGTACTAAAAAAAGCTATGTAAGATGTTACCAAAAGTAGTAAGTTAGTTAAGGGGGTGTAACCTTTGTAAAGGTTGCGATCATAATAAAGGTTGTTCCTTTTCATCCCACAATGGAGGATATTAAAAGGAGATCAACTTATTTGTGAAGGAGGGGCCGAAGAAAGCTATTAAAAATTGAAAGGGATATTAGCACATAGGAGAATAGAATCGAAACTATTAGTAAGTAATAGGAACCAAACATCCTTGTTCTTGGTGGTATGCATGAGGATGACTTAATACGTATGCTTAACATATTAAGTTTGATAATATTTTTATGCATAATTTAATACTAATATTAATATAGACTGCAATACGTATGACACTCATTCTTAATTTCATATGGAGTGGCAAATCAAATCTGACGCATGTCAGATCTGTCTGCCTCACAACCTCTAAATATAACTAATGCTTTTAGGCAATGGGGTATTAATAATTTATATAATAGGTAATTAGAAATTACATAAATATTTGATAGTATAATTTATTTCATTTATTTATTTATTTTCAAAACAAAAAAGGATAATAGATTTATATATTTATTAAAACATGAATTATAAATATACATATTATTATGAATATAATGGATGGTTTTTAATAATTTATACAATAGAATTGAATATGATATAAGAAGAGAATTATATGAATACAATGGAATATATATATATATATATATATATGTATATATGTATATATATATATATATATATATCTATGTATATATATATATATATATGTATATATGTATATATATATATATATATATATCTATGTATATATATATATATATATATATATATATATACACCAGACTGAAGACTAATCTATAAGAAGATCATATGTAGCGACAATTTATAACATTGAGGCATATACATCAAGTATATAAATCAGAGGAAGTTATCAATATAAGCTATGTCTTCCAAACTAGGCTTAGAATCTTAAGTTAAATATTATAATGAATAGTATTCAGTTTTGATATAATTATATTTATTAATATGTTATACCTCTCACTTTAAGTTAGAATTGTTGTCTCAAGATGAAATTAGGTAGATCCCAAAAGGGGACATTACAAATTAGGGCTAAATAAGGGCATTACCAAATAGGGGACATTACAAATTAGGGCTAAATTAGGGCATTACCAAATAGGGGACATTACAAGTGGTATCAGAGCATGCTCTTGCTCACCTGGGGAAAAGGGATACCAACTTGGATTAAAGGAGAAGCAAGTTGTGATAGGTACATATGGGGGGTAAGAAAATAAAATGAAAAGCCTACACCCTATCACCTATACGATCCACCAGAGATTCAGAATTGTAAGAACTTTGTAAGTTATACACATCAGTAGATTATAGAATTATTATGGTATTATAAGCATAATAATTTCTGCATATTTATAGTATGAATATGTTGGATATGTGTGATCTTAAATTTATGTCATTAAATTGATCAATGTCTATGAATATACCTGGGATACATGCTTATTACAATTAGATGGAGAACCACTATAAGGTACCCTCTCAGATAAGAGGGGGAACCATCATTAATATAGTGGGAGAAAAGCTTGAGCAAGACAAAAACTATGATAATCACTACACATATTCATGAATGAGTCAATGTGCACATTAGGATCACCATCTCCATTTAATCAATCAAAATTCAATGCCCTAGCCCCCTGGGGAAGGATAGTGTGAAGGATAGTGAAATTGAGTGGGCTCTTGCAGTAATAAGTGGGCAAAGAAGACTGGCCAAAGATGAATGCAAGGTTTGTGAGTTGCTATTGTAATTGGCCCATATTCCGCAATATGGTGTTCAAGACAAGATTTGTATTTGGAGGAGGAGGTGGAGGAGCACCACATGCACCACCGCCTCCACTAGTACTAACATGAGGACTAATACCACCACTAGGAATAGTTCTGGTACCTGAGCCAACATTGACAGAAGTGGTATGAGCCACATCACAAGTAGTAGTGGAGTTGTTAGACATGCTAGTGTAACCTAGGGGAATGGTAGAAGAATTGATGCTAGGGATAGTGGGTCCCACATCAACAATGTGTATTGTCATCCTTTGTATTGTGTTTCGCCGTAACATCTCTTCACGCCTGTTCTAACTTTAAGAACCCTTCCTAACTCATTTTGAAGGGTTCCCACTTGGGTTCTTGACTCTTGGACTTTGGTTGCACTCTCACAATCTCATTTCTCTCTTTCTCTCTATGCTCTTGGATGCACTCTACCAAGATCAAGCTACATTATCCTTGGTGGCTCTTACCAACAAGTATCATGCGAGCTTGATCATGCTCGTAATTCCAACAAGAGAGGTTTGGCTTCACACCTTGTGTTCTCTCTTTTATCTATTTTATCTACATGCAACGAGTTCTTTGCATTATTGATTGTATCTATTATCTAGGTGCATTCGTTATTTCCTATATTTCCAATATTTAATGCATGCAATAGGGGTTTTCTTTCAATAAGCGAAGCATTGTTTCTATTATCATTTATTTCCAATTTATCAAGTTTCCATGTTGCTTTATCTCTTTCCAATTTATCTATCTGGTTGTCCATGGCAATGGAAACACCTAAGCGGAGGTCTGGTTGAGGCAGGACCCTATACAACCCCAACAATTTTCCCCGTTCTAGTGTGTGCAAGTGACGAATAGATTCCGCATGCAGGACGCTCTCCACATAATTAGATTTTGGAACTTATCTATTCGTGGGCCATATAGACGACAATGAAGTGCTCTAACGTCTGCGCCCTGCGCTGGTGTCAAAAACCCGAGAGCTTTCTGGTTGGTAGGTATAATCTACTTTTGATGCTTTACCATTTCATAAATCAAGCTTTTGTATTTTATCATTTCCGTACTATAATTCTATCATTTATTTCTGTAGCATAGTTAGTTTAGTTATTGTTATCCCCTGGCTCATCTTAGCGCTAGTTCGAAGAGGTGGCGATGGACTGATTTGCCTTCTAAGATTCATCATCTTGGAGGGGGCAAATCTCCTCCCCTACAAAAGTTTTGACCAAGTCATGGTGGTCAAACATGAGTTTTTAATATTTTAAAAAAGTTGTAGTATAAAAAACATAACTAATTATTTTTTTTGAAAAAATTATAAAAAAGTATGTGAAATCTAGACATGAGTCTTCTACTTATATCTAAAATCTTATTATAAAATATTATGATTTGATTGTGGTTAGGTGGATTCTTATCTTTTTCTTGAAATTTTAGTACTACTGCATTGAAATTTCAATTCATCAAATTAAAAAGCATTGACTTGTGTTTACTTTATTTAGTTTATAATTTTTTCTAGTTTTATATTAAAAACATGTTTGATATTTATTCCGAAACAATAACAATGAAAAATTAAAAAATATTTATTTTTAAATATAATAATAATTAAATCTATTTTTTAAATAGAATTTATTTCATTTTATATTTTATTATTATAATGTATAATATCAATCAATGTGTTAATTAAATTATAAGTATTCTTTGAAATTATTATTGTACTATGGTTGTAGAGTTAAAATTTGTTAGGGGTGATAATTTTGTTTTAAATTATTTATTTTTTATTAATATTATACATAATTTTTTAAAAATAAAGGTATCCTATTACGCCGAGAGGCGTAGACTACAATGGCAGTCATTTTCGTCGTAGACTACAGTGGCAGTCATTCCATGTCAAATTTTATTCGTCCTCAGATTAATGCAATCACCATCGTTCCTGCCAACAGTGATGCCATGTGTAGCTGATTGTGCACGTGTCTTCTTTGCAACGCAACGAGATGGAGACAGTTATGATAACGGTGGAAGCTTCCAGTTTGCATGGTAACCTTACAATTTGCATGATATTGGTTAAGGATATACGATTCTGCAATGATATGTTTTGCAGGACATAACTAAGATCTCCAAATAAGCCTTAAATTTCTATTTTTGCTAATCGGACTTCTTAAATACATCCATTTAACTTAGCTCCAAAGAATTTCTGGACAAATAAAAACCTGTCAAAAAGTGATGAGGCCTTTTGACAGCATCGGCTCTTAAAAAACAAATCTATGTATAGATAATAGTCAAAAATTACATTTTAAAACTTTACATTAAAATATCTACCTTGAATACCATGGGGAGCCGAGAAGGAAAAAAGTAATATATTTTACTCAATGACTAAATGACACTTGAAATTATACTATTTAAATTTAAAATATTTAACACTAAATATTTAAATTTATACTATTGAAAATATTAAAAAAGAGTGAAATTAATTATTATAATTTTTATCCCTTACAATTATGATTAATTTAGATTGTTTTACACTATTGATAGCCATTGTTTGTATGACACCATTTTTGCTCTAACTGGGATCCTATATCACATAAACCCTAAAGCTTTATTACCAACAAACTAAAAATAGATCCTAGATCATATAGGAACTTAAATTTACTGAAAATTGTCATATTTCTAAGTAAAGTGAATTATTGTTGTGTTCCTAAGTAAACTATATATATGTATATATACTTTACATAGAAACACAACAATAATTCACTTTACTTAGAAATGAAAAAAGTAATATATTTTAATTTCAACTTGTCATTAAAGAACATACAGATAATCAATGAAATATATTTTACTAAAGTAATAATGGTAATAATCAAATAGTAATAATTTTCATCTTGCATGTTTGTTTACTATTTTAGGTTGTACAAAAATAATGGTATTGTTCTTTATTTTTTAGGTTTTGTTTTTTGAAAGTGGATATCTATACATAGCTTTGAAATTGATATGTAGTTATCATTTGCTGAAAATAATTTTTATTGACACTGCAAATATATTTCAAATTAATGGTTTTATTTTTTATTGAATTTATCTTTTTTAAATAGAAGATGGATGCACATTGTTACGATGAAAAGTTTTCTAATGAGAAAACAGAATCTCAGAAATATGTGAAATCTCCTACTAGCCCAACTCAGTCAACAAGTTCAAACATATTCACCTCATCATTCATGGATACAAAATCCATGAAATCGAGCGTCATATCCATGACATTCTTGATCATTTAGAGAATATTGTAGTTGAGATAGAAACTATTAATGATCGTGACATGCAACAAGTATGTGACATTGAGGAAATGATGATTTTTTAAAATTTCAAGGTTCAACCACTGGACCAATTTTTCAAAGAGATCGCACATGACGAATTGCAATATCAAGGAGAACATTGCAAACTTCATGTATAGTGTCTCTTAGAGTTTAGTTTATGTTTTGAGTGTGTTGAGTTTGGCTTTAGAGTTTAGTTTGTCCTCTTAATTGTTGAGTTTGGCTTGATGTACGTGTATGTGGAAAGGTAATTCCACATTTTGTAAAAGATTTTTTGAACTATGATATACTATGATATACATGGATAATAAATTTTCTACAATGTTTCTTTCTTTCACTTTTTGCATTTGCACACTCTTTTTCAATGATTACTTACATATATAATATAATACTCAATATACTCAATTCAACTACAAAAGTTTGAATTCAATTTTATATACAATAACTAAATAAATTGAATTAGGAAAATTTAGTTTCAAAATTCAATTAAACATTCATTACAAAATTATCGAATTCAATTATATTTAATAATCAACTAATAATATTTCAATAATTAAATAAATTACAATAAACATGAATATATTGATATTAATATTAATAAAGTTGCAAACTTGAAAAAGGTTAACAATTTTAATAATGATTTGATAACTTGATAAAATCTAGATTGTTTTATTAATTTTCATTATATCAATGTATAGGACTCATTCATTTATTATTTGTTTGACTTGAGAAAATCTAAATAGTTTTATTAATGTTAATTATATCAATGTATATGACTCATTTATTTCTTATTTGTTTATCAAATTTGTAGAAATGGGTCGATCGAAGAAATTATTTGAATCTGATGAACAAAGAAAGGAATATCAAAGAGAATATCAGACACAATATAGGAAACGAAAAAAATGAATAAATGTTAGAAAGAGCTACATCTGTGTCTACAAGATTACAACTATCAACATAAGAACTACCAGCACAACATAGTGAATCAGTTCAAGATGTACCAATCTGAATGGATTACTTCACATTGAATTTAAAAAGGTGCAAATGACATTTCATAATCATTTAGATGCCTACCAATCACCATCAATGTGTCATATTTGCCAAGAATATTATATTGGAATGAAAGTATTTCAAAATCCAGAAGGACCTATTTGCAACAGATGCAAGCAAGAGAGAGGAATAAACAAATTTTCAGCTATGAATAATATGGATCCAGGAGGCCAACCACCCGAACTAGCATGTTTGACGCGAGTAGAAGAAATGCTTATCGCACGTGTAAATCCAATATTACAAGTGATGCATGCCACAGGTGGTTAGTTTAAATATAAAGGACACACAATTAGCTTTCCACAACACATCAAAAAAATAGCAGTAAAATTACCACACTATATTACAAGCTTGCGAATAATTATAGTACGAAGGAGAGATCATCGTGGGATGAGTTACAATTTTACAATAAACAAAGAGCGTGTGTATAGAGCACTGCAGTACAAAATTCAAAATGACAAGTTTTATGGAGACGTGACGATTGATACATCTGCTCTTGAAAATTTATCAGAAAAAGATGATCAAAATATATTTGAACAACTGAAAACTATGAATATGAAATTACATTTTGATACAAATGAAATTGTGTTTGTCAGACCGCTCTTGGAAACTAAAGAAGATAACATTATTGATCACACGACATTGATGGCATCAAGACCACCAAATTAATTAATTCAATATTAACACAAGACAAATTGCAGAAGCTGATTTTGACAATGACTACAGAGAAATACTCAACACAATTGAAAGACATACGATGTACAAATAAGGAGCATGTCTACGTAAGAAAAAAGGAAGAATGGTTTGCAGGTAATATTTTTTGTAAGAAATGTAATGTAACAACAATTTTCATAATAGAACAAATTGATAAATTATACAATCATTTGACAATTTTAACCAACAGATACAACACTTTGTGGCCAATTAATTTGCATGGTTCAAAAATGTACAATGATCTAGAGACGGGTGAGAAGAAGTTTGAACCCGCATGGAATGATGATAGAGTAAAAATACACAACAGGTATGTATTACAACTTTGGAGAGAAAACATTGACTGGGAACCCATTCTCTCTAGACATGCAGTAATTAAATACATTACAAAGTATGCAGCCAAATTAGAGAAAAGTTCAGAAACATACCAATAGATGTTACTGCGGTTGGCAAATATTGAAAACCTAGATGATTCTGCAATAGAGGCTTATCGAAAGCTACTAATTGAAACAATAATTGAGAGAGACATTGGAGCACAAGAAACGAGCCACATGCTATTGGAATTGCCATTGGTAGAAAGTAGCAGAAATGTTATTAATTTGAATCTCACTTGAAGTTTTCAAGCGCGTGGTAGAAGATGTTGAAAACAATGATGAAGAACACACAGTCTCATTCATAGATGCATATTGAAACAGGCCATTTTCTATGGAAGCTATATCATTGATTGATGCAGCAAAATCATGGATATACAATCCGAAAAGAAAAAGTGACAACAAATGAAATCCGCCAAAAAAAGAAAGTATTGTCAGAGTATTCCCCATGTTCACATCCAATCCGACACGTGGCTCCGAGAAATGGATCACATTTTTTTTCTTTAGAATTGCTACTATACAAACCTTTTCGCAACATTGAAAGGGACATTGGGAATAATGATGATACAATATAGACAAGTTGGGATAACTTCAATTACAATCAATGGCATGTGCAACGAAGAATAAAAACAAAGAATGATGAAAACATTGAAGTCTCGAAAACTAAAGAAAATGATACTAGGCAAGAAGAAACTACAAAAAATGAGTGGGAGATAATATCTAGGCTTCACTATGGCCAATTAATGCAAACTTCAGAGATAGAAATGCTCGGCAGGAGAGACTTAGATAAAGAGACAAATTGGTTGATTGATTATGAAGGTGAATAATATACTAACAAGGCCATGAATTTCATTGCCACCATGAAAATTATTGGTTCTCTCATCCATGATGATATACCAGAGATTGTCAACTATTGCAGCCTCAGCAATCAATAGGAAGAGGCACTCAATATTATCATTTTGCACTACCTCACAGATGGAACAAAGCCTCCTTTATTCATGATAATTCAAGGTATGACTAGAATAGGGAAATCACATTTAATAGGCACTATAAATGAAGCATTAAAAAATGCTTCCATGCCAAATTGATCTCCTCTACTTGTGCTTGCACCAAACGGAGTTGCTACCTTCAATATAGGAGCATCGACCATTCATTCAAGATTAAGAATACCCATAAGAGATTTTACAGATCTTTAGGGAACAAGACTAATAAACTTCCAAGAGGAGATGGCATGTGTCAGATGTATCTTGATTAATGAAATGACTTTTATTGGTGAAAGGTTATTGGAGAACATATATGCACGTCTATGCCAAGATTTTCCTTGAAATGCTAATGAAAATTTCACAGGTATGTCTTCTATTAAAGTTTAAAAAATTATAATTATTCCATTCTATTTCAACTATTGTACTATAGAAATGTTTAAATGTGAATATCATGATAGATACAAATTAAGATAATTAATAGTTCTAAAAAATATTCAGGATTATCTATGATTCTAGTTGGCGATCTTGGACAATTGCCTCTGGTGAATGATAGGCTATCATATAATAGTAGAAGACGAGAAAAACTTTTGTGAGAATAATTTAGAACTATTATTATATCTATCGACAAAAAGGACAAGACAGTGACCAAGAACGCTTTTGACAATTATTAATGAACATAAGAGATGCAAAACCAACATTGGATGATTGGATGTTACTAATGACAAGGTCTTATACGACAATTTATACAACAAGCAACCAAGAATTTGATAGTTGTGTGTATTTATTTTCAACAAACAACAATGTTCACAACCACAACAAGAAAAAATTACAATCATTAAAAAATCCTGTTGCACGTAAAATTGCATCAAAAGTACAAAATGGTACTGCGAATGAAAGTGGAACAGATGATGAACTTGATGTAGAATTATTATTATCCAAAAATTCCAGAGTAATGTTGACATCAAATTTGTGGATAGAAGCAGGAGTTGTCAACGGAGCTTTAGGATATATTAGAAAAATTGTTTATTAACCCAGAAGTGCACCACCTCAACCACCAACATACGTGTTAGTTGAATTTGACAATTACTCTGGACTTCCATTTGATGATCATCATCCATCCATAATTCCAATTCTAGCAATTGAAAGAGGTGGTTCTTCTCAAATACCATTGCAATTGGCATGGGCACTAACGATACACAAATCTCAAGGGTCCACTCTTCAAAAGGCTACCATCGAATGAGGGCCAATAGAAAGAACATGTCTAATGTTTGTGGCAATCTCTCACGTGAAAAGATTACAGGGACTATGGATCATGCCACCATTCAGCTATGATAGGTATGAGAAATTGAACAAAGGCAAACAAGTCGTCAACATGAAAAGAGAAGAAGAAAGGCTTCAATCCATCGAGAACAATTCACGTAAGTTTTTCTTTCATGAAGTACATCTATTTTCCACTTGAATACTACTATATTATGAAAATTAAAACCTCTTAATGACAATCAATATTTTAATAATAAAAATGACAATCTTAATCGTAATTTGCTTTCTTCTAGAGGGCCCTAACATAAATGTGATGACATGGAAAACAAAATTAAATTTCTATGACATCAATATTGCTCTGTACAAATGAAAATGTACATTACTCCCCTTCCATATTATAGAATAAGGTTTTAAGTGTTTCCAACCATTAATATTAAGTTTTAAGTTTTTTCTAAACTGGCGTATTGTAAAATGTTAATATTAATGTCAATTGATTTTTTTTTTAACAGGTGTAGCATCCTAAAATTGTGACACTTGCAATTTTGACCGCATTTGGGTCTTCACGATGGTGACGCAACACGCAACCTGAATGGAGACTCCGAAACCTGATTATGACACTGAAAACTGCATTTTCTTGCACCCTAGCCTGAACCTCCTTTGCACCTTGCTGTCCCGGGAGGTGGGACTAGAGCGCCCAGCGCCCTGGTCCCCCAGGACCATGGCGCCCAACGCCCTGGTCCCCCAGGACCATGGCGCCTAGTGCCCTGGTCCCTGGGTCCTATTTTGGGCCCGGTCTCTTTTGGACTTCGGGTCTTTATGTTTGCAAATTGGAAAATTATCTTTCCTGGTCGGCCTAAGGTCGGGAAAATCAGTCTATCGGCCCTAATTGACAAGTATATAAACTACATTTTCCTCTTTCATTCGATATGATGGAAAAAGCGTGGAAACTATACTCAAGCATTCAAGCATTCAAGCATTCTTTCAAGCAATTGATCATTCTAAGTCTCCATTCAAGGCTAAGTGTTGCATTCAAGACAAAGATTCAACCATTGAAGAGGAGATCACATACTACATGCTACATACAACATACAACAATACAACAAATAACAACATCTATACCTTCACACATAAGGATACAAACATCCTTACAACAAGGTATTAGTACTTGTTTTACATTACATTTACAGCATTTCTCATTTCTTGGTTAATTCCAAAACCGGGGTTTGACCTAAGGGCAAACCCCTAATCCCTAACCCCCCAATCGTCTTCGCTTTTCTGTGTGTAGGTTGCAGGTACGCGACTGAAATTGAAGATCTGGAATCCTTGTGTAGAGACGAACAGATCCCCCTTCGTTTCGCGGATTTTTCGGAGGACTGTGTGCACGTCGGGCGCCATCGTCTCGTCAACTTTTGCTCAAATTTGCAGGACAGCGCCGTATCGACATTTTACTGCTAATTCCAGGTCCGCAGCTTCATCCTATATCCCTAACTCAGTTTATAAGCGAATCTTTCTCACTTTCTATGCATTCCTAGCTTAATTCTTCTATCAACATTCTTTACAAAAGAGGGTAGCCTTGTTGTCTTAACCCTTGAAACGCATTTAGCATCCAATCTTGCATTGTGTGGGATTGGATCTTGTGGGTTTCAACCCCTCTTTTGAATGTAAAGTCTCTCCCTTAAGTGAAAACCATCAACCCTAGTGAATCTCCCTTCTCTCTCCTTGGAGTTGGAAGAGGGGAGAGCAACTAGGGTTCGATCGCGATTTTCCGCTTTACAACAGGTGCTTTACATAAACTTGAAGACGTGGAGACAACTTTTACATTCATAAGTACCAATTGTAAAATGTATTCCATTGAATAGCACTAGCTCAATTGTATTACCCTTCCAAATTCTATTTCTCTACTTGTATAGATGTTCAATGAATTTGTACACATGTTGGAACAAACTACACTTCACTCGGTATGGTGACTATGGTGATATAAAAATCATTCCAAAACTAGACTATGTTTCACAAAATGTATTTTATTAATATATGAAAGTTACTACACTTCACTCAGTGTCCTCAAATTTGATCATGACACACTATAATTTTTCCGATTCGTGTCCTCTACTTGTATGGTGACTATGGTGATATAAAAATCATTCTGAAATTGGAGTATGTTTTACAAATGTATATTATTAATATATGAAATTTGTTCAAATGATTTTAATAATGCTAAGTCAATTAATTTAATAAAGTGTTTAAACTTTACAATATAAATTCATTATTAATTGAATTAACATTAACAACTAATTAATTATTTAAATATAATCAATATTCTATTGGCAATTTTTAATGAATCTTTTAAAGTTCAGAAATTTATTATAGTGATGAAATATGCAAAATGTATTTAAATAATTTATTAAACTCAATTTATTTCTAAAAAAATAACCAATTCAAGAAACTTAATAGTATTAAATGTTAAATCTTAATACCTTGACATACATGAATAGACATATGTACTCAAAATGTTTAAAATATTCTAATAGTTTTTTCTCAAAATAAGTAACAATCTATTACGTAAGAATAAAATAACCATGATATCTACCCTAACCCTACCCACATTTGCAACCACAACCGTAAATTGTAAGCATGATTCCTAAGCATGATTCTCATTAATCCTAACTCTCATCCTAACCCTAAATGTACACCATAACCCCTACGACTGTAAATCCTAAGCATGATTCTCATTAATCCTAATTCTCATCCTAACCCTAAATGTACACCATAACCCCTACGGCAGTAGATCCTAAGCATGATTCTCATTAATCCTAACCCTAAATGTACAACATAACCCCAAAAATGAAGCCTAAACCTAATAATAGAACAACCAGTTTATATATTATCTACTTATTTAATGTCTTCTACCTTGTCTCGCGACTGCTACTAGCATATATATATATTTATATATAAAATATGCCGGCTGATATCCTTCTCGAGGCGCCTAAACCCTATTAAATTTAAACGGTAAAGTTAGGCGCCTCAAGAAGGACATCAGTTGGCGTATTTTATATATAAATATATATATGCTAGTTTACATTCATCATTAGCAAATATTTTTGTTTTTTTCTTTGGCAAAAGTGGCAAACCACTATTATATATTAATATAATATTAGAGTTTACAAAATAATTAATATAATATTAGAGTTTACAAAATATGGTTCAAGGAGCAGACTAGAGGAAAGAACCAGAGAAAGAAAACCTCTGGTTATAGCTCGATAGGAATTACAAACTTCTTCAAATTACAAATATCATCGTATAAACCTAGATGACTTATCACAAAGACAAAATTGGCAATTGATATCAATACAAATTTTAACTAATTTATTCAAAATGTAGGAAGTAATTTTAACTAATTTTTTATTTCAAAGTTTTCTCTCTTGTGAAGTTTATTATTATTCTTTCAAATGATAATTAGTTATATATAATCCTATTTTAGTGTGTACAAAACTTAGATTAGAGTGTAAATATTTTTTTTCCAAGATCATTGTAATAAAATAAAAATAAAAAGATTATAATTTTATTCATGTTAAAATAATAACTATTAAAAAATGTTAGAAACAATAAGAAAGGTGAAGGTGATATTTTGATACTCGAATAAAATTAATTAATTTTTTTTATAATTATATTTGATTACTTTTATTTGTTACATTGTCCTCCTCCATAGTTTTATTTTGTAAAATTTATATTAGCTTCATCATTGCTCTAGTGATTTATTTTCAATGTATTTTAGTTATTATGCAATCATTTTTTTTTGAGTTGTTAAATGGAAGAGCCAGATGATTATATTAATTTATATAAATATTTACATATTTTGTTTGATCGAAAATTAAAAAAATTCATCCTACAACCCCAATTGTCCAAATTCTTCCATTAGAGAAAAATTGCAAAGTTTTAAACTAAGAAAAAGGCTGGCATTCAGCCTTCAAAGTCTAGAACTAACTCCATTAGGACAAAAAATTAGAGTCTAGATGTATCTATAAGCATAAAAATAGAGACGGAAATTTTAAACAAAGATCATATCTGCATTGCATAGAATTCAAGTAGCCCAAAACCGAATCCTTAGCCCGAGCATGACCCCTACCTCTCGGATGGCCACGACCCCTATTCTGGATTGGGAGATTTTCGTGACCACAACCCCTTATGTTCACAGCTCTTCAACCATCAGCAACCCTCCCATTTTGTTCCAATTTTGGAGGAATAAAGCCGTTCAACCAGGCAAAGTCAAGGAATTCATCTTCTTTATCTGCATTGTCTGGTTCATCCCCCAAAAATCTTCATTCTAATAACCTAGCTGCCATTGTCGTGTATGCCTTGTGATGCCCAAGAGAAGGGCCTTTTAAGTCTAATAAAAAGGGTTAATAGTTAATGGTCTCAGCTGGGACTAAAAATAATATCAGGCCGCTCGGGCGAGGCATTTCTGTGCCAATAATGGCACGATTTAGGATAGTATCCAATCCCACTAGAACATTTTGATAAAAAAGATGTGTGGTTAGAGCCTGCACCTTCTCCTTGGAATATTGACAATCTAATAGAGAGGTAGCAAATCTTGAAGATATGTTGGAATTATCCCTAGGGTACTCTACCTCACTCAGAAAACCAGAGCCTAGGATAAGCTTAACCGCTAAAATGACTGAAAACTCATAATTGTGGAGCAACCTTTTTAGCCTTAGGTCTGAAACCTCACGAAAAGAAACTTGACGATAGTTGCAAGAAAGAGAGATGGGTGTATCTACCCCAAAATAGAAAATTGGCTTAGAATGCTTTCTAATAATGAAGCCAAATGGAGCTTCCTCCTTCCTTTGGCTAACTAGCAAAAAAAACCTTCTCTGCAATTTTCAGAAGAAAGCCTTCAACCATCAAGATGGACATGCGATAATGCAAGGACAAGACTTAGCTTTGCTTTCTTTTAAAATTCTTCCAACATTATCATGCATTTCTAGGCTCATTAATGCAAAGTGCATGGAGTTGTTAATCCTAGAGAAGAGGTGGTAAAAGGAATGGCTTCCAACATCATCTCATATTAAGTGTAGACATATAAATCTGACCACTTTCCTAAGTGAATATTTAATATTCATTTTAACCTCATTCCCCTTATTAATTAAATTCTTCATATTCATCTATTTGATTAAATGAGTTATTCAATTTATTTAATTAAGTTCACCTATAAGCCTTTTCTAACTTTTAATTAAAATAAATCACTTTATTTATTTAATTCCCCTTTTCCCCTTTTTAATTAAATTTACATTTAATTAAATTGATCTTTGTAAATAAATAAATCTAATTTATTTATTAACATCTCCCACTTGTATTTATGCAAGTTGCATCTATTTGATTGAAATAAAGTAATTTTATTTTAATTAAAATCCTTTTTCCCCCACTTGCATTTTCCTACATCTCCCACTTGCCTCCTTAACCCCCTTCTAGATTCTTCCAAATCACTTCCAATTAAGCCTAATCCATCTCCTAATTACTGTCACATTCCTAATAAAAGAGAAGTCACTTCTCAAAGCCTCCAAAGTCTTTGAAAACCATTAAAGGCTTTATGTCCTCAACAAGTTAACCCTCAAAGTCTTCTAAACCATTTAAGGCTCTTACATAACCATTAATTGTTAACTCAACCTTCTTACATGATTAGAGACTTTCTCTCTAACTCAGCCCTCATCTAACCCAAGGGTCTCATCAAGCATTCATTGCTTTAACCTTGGTTATCCCTTTAACCCTTGCACAAGAGTTTACCCCTTGGGTAAAAGCTTTATCCATTGGATAACCCTAGTCTAACCTCAACCCTTACCTCCTAAGGTAACCTTCATGTATTCTCAAGCATTTAGTGCTTCTTTCATCTCATCTCAAGCAACCTCTTGTTGACAATTGTCACCATTTCATTGGTGAGAATTGTGAACATGGATTGATTAACTTCCAATCCTGGCCCTTGTTAAGATTATCCAATCTTGACCATCCATTGCCCTATTTTCCCTATAAATAGAGCTCTCATTCTTCATTTTCAATATCCAAGTTTTATGCATCCAACTTATAGTCATTTTACTAAGCATTTAGCCTCTCTTTGTTAAATCACACTAAGCATTTAGAAGCATTTTTAATATCATAGCATATCCATGTTAGATTATTATATCATTGCTAGGATAATTAGCTAATCTCATCATCATCTTTATGCTAGATTAATCATCATAGATTTAATACCATACATATCTAGGAATGCATTCATGCTTATAATCAAACATCACTCATTCTTGGAGTTGTCATTCCTAAGTCACTTTACACAGTGATATGAGAGCAAAGACATTGACTTCAGGGATCCTATGAGATAGAGAACAATGGGACACCCCTTGGAAAGTTGAGCTATTCAAAATAGTTCCTATAACTTGCACCAAGAGTCTCATTGGCATGTGGACACTTTGAAATTGACTTTCACGCTTATGTCACCTGCATTTCCCTCACACATTTCTAGTGCCCACCGTGGGGCTTGACCCCATTAATCATATTGTTTTTGATACAGGAGCAAGATTGCAAGCAAACAAAAAAGTTGTTTTAGAGTGTTGGAACCTTTAATTAGCGCTTTGGAACCTTTCATTAGCACTTTCAATATAATGTTTAGTGCATCAGACCCATCACCTAGCACATATAGACTTCTTGTTAGCGCATAACATTTTGGTTTTTATCCTGCACATTGGAACAACAGTGCAACGCATTTGGTAACTAGTGTATCACTTAGGGACCTTTAATTAGCACATCGATAACTTCTTGTAGCGCATCTGTGCAACAGTTTAGTGCATGACTCTGATAGGGAAAATGCAAAAAAATGTAACCAAGGGAAGAAAATTTAGGCTTGTGCAAGCCCACCTTCGATTCTGGTTTTCACTAACTTTCTTCTTGCAGGTAACTAACCATTTTATTGCAGGTTTAGATTAAGTTAAAACAAAAATTTTCATTCTTTCTAACTTTTTTTAATTAGATAAAAAGACATCACCTTTCTTAAAATTAGAAAAAAATCTCATTTTTTGGGGGATTTAAAAATTTACCACACCTTCCTTTGGGTTTTAAAAAGAATTTAATTGTTGGATAAAAAGAACAACAAAACAAACTTTTGATTTTGGCAAGTTAGGCAAAACACTTCAATTTGGGTTTAAAAAGAACAAACAAATTTAATTTTTAGTTTGCAAAAGGTAAAAATAACTTCATCTTCCCTTGGTGCATAACAACAGCTCATTTTGATTTTTGCAAAGGTTAAAAAGAACCTCATCTTTGTTTTTGTGCAAAAGCAAGAAAATTTTCACTTATTAACTTTACTTTTGCTGACCAATATCGCAATTTCTTTTGTTGACCAGGATTTTCACTTTCTTAGATAGAAAATCATTGCTATGAAGAGTTAAAAGGAACACCATGCTTTTTGGAGCAAAATATCCAAGTAGAAGTTAGAAAATCATTGCTTTGAAAGCTAAAAAGAACTTGCTTGCTTTGTCTTGAAAGTGGAAGGTATATGCCCTCCCCTTAACTAGGTGACCAAAAAACCAAACCACTCTTATGCTTTCTTTATTTCAAGCATTTAAATCCTTTAGTAGGGCTTCCCTCCTGAGTTTCTCTTAGAGCGCCATTAATGGCCGGTGAGAGGGGAACGATCTAAGTGGGAAACAACTTTATCGCCAAGTGTTCCAACCCACTATAACTAAATGTGGAGGCTGACGAAAGTCCCCTTCAACAATTTTGCTCTATGATTAGTCTTCCCCCAGTATCTTTAAGATACGTAAAGCCTTTGTTCTAAAGGTTGGGAAGCCTCTGGAGGGAGTTTATCACTGAAGATCAAATGAAAGCCTGAGTAAGAACCTTAGCACTAGAAACCTTGAACCGAGTCAGCATCCAAACATTTTCAACATCATAGTGCAAGGGTGGCGAAGAATCCGCCCCCAAGATCACTCACCATATATATCCCAAGATAACTACTCAACTGTGAAGCAATTAACTTTGGGTTAATTTCTAGCAAAAGGCAAAAAAATGGACGCCCTCTAGGGGGTGACACGTCTGTTTGAGTTGATGGAGTATCGAGACTAGTGGGCTATGATGTTTTTAATGATCCTTGAATAAAGTGTGTACTTGATTTGTCTTACTTGTTATCTAAACCAGTGGAAACATTGTGGATTTGAACACATCCTCACAGAACATACACTACTTGTCTAGCATAGGCAATTTATTTTTCAAAAAATCATCCATCTAAAACACAAGTGTTAAAAATACAAAAATGGCAAAAGCAAAGAAATCAGGGCAGCTTAGCATGTAGGAGAAACTTCCTAGCAAGTGTCAACCATTTCATAGCGCATTTCAACCAAAGCATAATGCTTTCAGCAATCATATTAGTGCATAACTAGTATCACACTGGTAAAAATTTCAATGGTGCTTTTTGGCACCAGCCTAGTGCATTTAAACATCAGCTTAGCGCATCAGAGGCATATCTTAGCACTTTCAGCTCAAAGAGTAGTGTGTATCAAGGACATATTAGTGCATAATGTTTTTCAACCAAGTCGGTTTTAACCATTCTTAAGTAGCGTGTGAGAAAGGCAGCTTAGCGCATAGAGAACCTTCTGTGGTGCATCTAGAACATTTATTAGTGCATCCAGTCTCTATCTTAGTGCATATTAAAAACCAAGAAAATAGAGAGCAAATCAGACCTTTCAAGAAAATTTTATCAGCAATCTTGAGTACCCTTTTTAGTCTTTTGTCAGACTCAGTAGTCAAAATCTGAATCAAATTATCAGAGAAAACAATTCCAAAATCAACAAGGCATCCTTAAAAAAAAAATTTCAAATCTTAAACTAGCTCGAGATAAGACTTCATCCAACAAAATCAGCCAGTATCATAACATTGATCTAGGTTTCACCATGTAATGGATTCTATCAAAACAACATACCTAGTTTAATCCTTAAGTTGTCAAATCAAGTTTCCATATCGGGAAACTTTTATCCATATCATTTGACATACTTTGTCATGGAGGTTAATCTAACTAAACCGCTACGTGATAAAGTAAACTTGAGTATTCAAATGAAGTATCCAAATCCAACATCAACATCAAACCTTTGATCATACGTATATGACCACTCCTCATATTTTGAGAAGAACAAGTCTTCATCACAAAACTAGGTTGAAGAAGAGACAACCTAGTTCTAAGGCACTTGCGAGAAGGAATAAATTTCTCTATGTCAATCTCCAACTCTTTGCATCACATCGTGCATTCTTGCGTCACATGCGATTGAATATCCAAGGCAAAATAAAGGATTTTGACAAGGAGCCTTTAAGAAGTAGAGCTTATAATCGAAAAGTAACATTCAACCAACGCCTAAATCAGGGAGGAAGGATCAACCCTTCTTTATTCCGATAGTTCTGTATCACATATAACGAAGCTCGACCTGAACCGCCAACACTGCCCAGAACTCCCATAGAAGATGAAGAATTCATCATGGTAGAAATTTATTAAATGCCCACTGTCACTCACTCTTAGAGAAACGAACAAACAAAATCACAACTAGAATCAAGCATGGATCATAGATTATCCAGCCCTTTTGATGAGTATGCTAATATGAGTGATACAGAAATCACCGAGGAACTTCTCCAAGAGTGTCAAGAAAAGCCATCATTCCAAAGGCTCATGGAAAGACTTATTGAAGAAGATAAAGAAAAATATCTACTCATGCTAACTAGAAAAGGAGTTAGACTTCTTGAAGATTTCAATACCAAAAATTTAAGGAATGTAGACGAAAGAATTTTTAGAACAAGGTTTAGAAAATATGCCTATCATGACCAACAAAGAGAAGAAGAAACACATGACCCAGAAATCATACATGAGCAAAATAACACCCCTGAACATAACCAGGCCTGCAATTGGGAGAATCTTAATGAGAGAGAAGAAGCTCTCCCTCAAAGTATAAATGTGCCAATGGTCACTCTTACACAACAAATCCAAATGCTGCAAAGGCAAATGCAGGACATGCAACAAGGAACAACGATGCAATACTCCTTGGACGAGATCTGTCCTTATCCTTTTGACAGGAGATTGAACATGGTACCTTTTCCCCCAAATTCAGATATAACAAAGTATGACAAGTATGATGGTAAAAGCAATCCCCATGATCGCGCTCGGGAATTTTGTACCATAATCCTAGAGTTTGCTCATGATGACACTTACTTAATGAGACTATTCCCAAGAAGTTTGTGAGGTCAAACCATGCAGTGGTTGTCTAAACTCACACCTCCCATCAGATCATTTGATGAGTTGGTAAACAAATTTATCATGCAATACTCTTATAACATTCAACACATAATCACCATGTTGGATGTATGTAACACCAAACAAAAGAACAATGAAACATTCATGGTGTTTCTTCAGTGACGGAGATGCATGGTTTCGAGATATCCTTGAGACGTACCTGAAAAGGAAAATATGGAGATCTTTATCGATAATCTAAATAGTGAGATGAGTTATCAACTCAAGCTCCAATGCATACCATCTTTTATCAAGTTGATAGAAAATGGAATCCAAGTGGAGGAAACCTGCATCAAGAAAGGAACATTGAAGTTCTTTAAGGAAGGAGTTAACTCATCAAACACTAACCCCTTTAACAATAATTAAAAAAAAACACTTTAGACAAATCTAGATTTTGGACAAGAAACAAAAATGTTAACGATGGGGTAGTTAATGCTAATGATGTGAAATCCAAACAACTAGTGTTGGATTTATCAGGTAACCCACCATCTAACAAAAATAAAAAAAGTGTTAATCAAGGCACTAACACTTATCCACAAAATACAAATCAAGGAACTTCACTTTCAAACAACACTAACAACAATAACCAAGGAAACAACACCAACAACACTAACGGAGGGAATAATGCAAACCAAAGAGGTAACACCAACGCTTTCCCGTATAGACATATCTACACACCATTAGGGAAAACCTTAGAATCAGTATTTCGAGAACTCTTGGTGAACAAAATTATCACATTGCCAACCATAAACAACTTTGAACACTAGGTCAAATCACCTTGGTGGAATGATTCGCATTTTTGTGATTTTCATCGAAACAAAGGACATCACATAAATGATTACATGAGGCTTAAGAACATCATTCAGGAGATGATCGATAGATGTGATTTGACAGTTGATGGTCTCAAAACAAATGGTGACCATGACACCTTTAAAAATGCTCTTTCGAATTACAAGCGAGGAGCTTCATCATCAAATGATATTGAAGGAGCTCATATAAATCACCTATACAATAACACCATCAATAACATATCAACATATAACAACTAAATAAATTTCATAAAAAATCAAGGACAAACAAGAACAGGCGTCAATCAATGTGACAACCAGAGCTCAAAAATGCGTCTTGAAAGGGCATACATCAACATCCACCACTATCCCCAAGCCTCAATATAATTTGGTTGATCAACTGTGGAGAACTCCCACTCAAATATCCATACTCAAGTTACTAAAAATCTCGCCAAAACATAAGGACATCTTAGAGCAAGCACTTGTCAAAACAAACATTCCTAAAGATCTGGACATTGATAGATTTCAATCCATGGTGGCTCATATGACAGGTCCTCACAACCTTACCTTTTCTGAACATGATGATGTCTCCTTGAATCAACCGCATAACACTCCACTCCATAGCGAAGTCTTAGTCTATAAACATCAAGTTAAGAGAGTGTTAATAGATGGAGGAGATGGTCTCAATATCTATACTTTAAAGCTTATCCGTGTATTGGGCTTCTTTGAGTAGTCTATTGATCCAAACAAGAAGATCACCATCGAGGCCTATGATGATGAAGAAAGGTCATCCAAAGGAATAGTGATACTACCTATTCAGGTAGGACCAATACAAAAGGATACTATGTGCCAAGTCTTAGACATAGACTTAACACAAAATATTCTATTGGGTCATCCTTGGATACATGAAATTCAAGCAGTTCCTTCGACATACCATCAGTGTATCAAGTTCTCATATAATGGACAACAAATTTCCATATTTGCTGATAATAACCCTTTTTAGCATTGCAATGCTATGGGGACAGCTTAAGACAACCTGGTTCCACACAATAGGGAAGCCCAACCTTCCTTAACATTCGATCATCATCAAGAAAAATGCAAGTCTTTATCCATAGACTTCAAAAAAGAGATGAAAATCAAAGGTCAAGGCATGGGGGAATACTCTTTTGAATCCATGTGTTTATCAAAATTACCAATATCACCAAAATCACATGGACAACCTTCAGCATCAACACATCAAGCAACACAGCCCATCACCAAATTTGATGGCAAATTTATCCATTTGAGCATATTGGCCAATGAATCAGAAGAGAAGGAAATCCTTAGTGGGATATACAAGGATGAAGAAGAGGTCAGAGCTGCTACCCTAGAGGTGGCCATACTAACACAACAATATGGAAAAGGATTCTTGACCATGCAATGGATGGGATACAATGACAAAGGACCTATAGGCAAGCGTCAGGAAGGCATTACAGAACCTCTACAACCTCCTTCACAATTTTCATGAGACAAAATAGGACTGGGATATCACCATAGTATACCACCTAGGCAAAAACAAAATAAGTATCAGAAAATTCAATGGAAAGAAAAGAAATACAATGAAAACTCATGGCAAGAAGCACTACACCAAGCAGCTGAACTGACAAGGAAAGAGAAAGAAAATGAGAAATGAAAAGAGGAAATAGCCATTCAAAGGGAAGAAGCCTCTTATAAGAAAGTGCATCATGTGCAAGAACCTATTCAAACCAAGGCAAATTCACCACCCAAAGAAATTCCTACTCCCCAAGGAGAAACTGTGTATGAACAAATGCAAAGGGTGCAAACAGGCTCTAATTTTGAATAAAAAAAACTACAAGACTGGTATCAATTGTCTGAGATCTTTTCTCACCCTACAATGTACTTGTTAGAAGTAGTAAGAGACTTTGGGATAGTACTTCTGAAACCAATTCTAATGAATATGAGTGGGATAGTTGTTCAGATGTTACTGAAGATATCGAGGTAGGTACCATCCATTCACTCACACCCCTTTCTTAGGAGGGA
Source organism: Cryptomeria japonica (assembly GCF_030272615.1). Taxonomy (NCBI): domain Eukaryota; kingdom Viridiplantae; phylum Streptophyta; class Pinopsida; order Cupressales; family Cupressaceae; genus Cryptomeria; species Cryptomeria japonica. Next base: position 398,027,767 of record NC_081410.1, read on the forward strand.
CCAGGCGTAGAGTCTCGATCACTTGAATTCAGACCACAACATATCTACGAGGCTAAGGAGCACGAACAACAACAATACAAACAAGTCTACATCCAAGATAATACCATCGAAGACTTTGACAATATCATTAACCTAACCAGCATCCCAAACAACTATAATGCTACCTCTATCATGACACTTACCACAATCAATCTCAACCCACCAAATGACTCTCTACCAATTGTATTCCCTGATCTCATAGAGTGGGAAGAACCTAAACACCATGATTTACCAGTTTTCTTAGATGATAAATCCATTGTCCAGTATCTATGTTCAGTCAATCCAGAAACATGCTCTACTAGCGAACAAAATACCAATATCTGCAATCAAGGGAGTGCCAAGTCTCTCAGTCACAAAAATGAAATAAATAAAGGGTCTAATACTGAAAACCAATCAATGGTAGTATTAGATCACAAAAAGTAAAAATAAAGGATGCATCTGTAGGTGAAAAACCTTTTTGAGGTACCTAAGGATGGGAGACTTGACACTCTTCCTAAACACTATCAAGAGAGGTCACCCATATTGATCGAGCCCACTCAATCAGTAAACATCGGTACAGAAACAACAGTCAAAGCCATACGCCTTGCTGAATCATTGATAGAAGAAGAGCAACGAGGTTTTATCAAATTCTTTAAAGAAAAGTAAATCAATTTTGCTTGGTCCTATGTTGATATGCCAGGAATAGATCCGAACTTAATCATGCATCATTTGTCCATCGCTCCAAGAGCTAAGCCGGTCAAACAAAAATGAAGAAAGATGAACCCGCATGTGGCATTGTTGGTCAAAGCTTAACTAAAGAAGTTATTAGATGTCAAATTCATTCAACCTATAGACTATGCTGAATGGATTTCAAATATTGTACTAGTTTCAAAACCTAATGGAAGCATCAGAATATGCACATATTTTAGACATGTCAACAAAGCATGTCCTAAGGATGGCTTTCCTTTGCCAAGCATCGACATAATTATGGATCTAACAGCAGGCCACACAATGTTATCATTAGTGGACGGTTTCTCTGGCTATAATCAAATCAAAATTGCCCTAGAGGATCAAGATAAAACTGTGTTCACTTGTCCATGGGGAATGTATTGTTGGAACGTCATGCCTTTTGGCTTAAATAATGCTGGGGCAACTTATCAAAGAGCCATAATGACAATCTTCCATGATATGATGCATACGTTCATGGAGGACTATGTGGATGATTTAGTGGCTAATCATTCACCCGATGAGAACATCTGGGCATATTAGATAAAATCTTTCAAAGATTGGAACAGTTTGAGGTCAGACTAAACCCTAAGAAGTGTGTCTTTGGGGTCACATCAGGCAAACTATTAGGCTACATTGTGTCTGCAAAGGGCATTGAAGTAGATCCAGCGAAGGTATAGGCCATCATGTAGATGCCACCTCCTAGGAACATTAGGTAGCTTAGATCTCTAGAAGGACGACTGCAGTCTATCAAGTGATTCATAGCCCAACTACCAGATAAAAGTCTACCATTTAATCATCTACTACATAAGAACATACCTTTCAAATGGGAAGCCAAGTGTGCGGAATCATTCTACCAACTCAAGCAATATCTAATGAATTTGCTAGTTTTGGTACCACCAATAGTAGACAAGCCGCTCATTCTCTACATATCAACAACTAAAATATCATTGGGGACATTGCTAGCACAAGAGGATCTGGAAGGTAAGGAAAGAGCTATATATTAAATCAAAAAAAAATTAAACTGGTGTGAACTAAACTATACATTCATTGAGAAGGCTTGCTTAGCTATGGTATTCACCTCTTGAAAGTTTTGTCACTACATGCTAGCCCATACAATCAAGCTAGTAGAAAAAATTGATCCTCTCAAGCATTTAGTTAGCAAAGCAGCTCTTACAGGATGATTGGCTAAATGGGTCATGATTCCCAGTGAGTTTGATATCCAGTACACAAAGCATCAGGCTATCAAAGGACATGTATTTGCAGATCAACTGGCTGAAGCACCACTACTAGATAAACAACCAATGCAGGTGGAATTTCTAGACATGCATGTCCTTACTGTCACACCCTGTACTTTGATGGATCCTATACATAACATGGATTGGGTATCAACATCTTGTTCGTCACTTCAGAAGGGCACACCATTCCATGATCTTATAAACTGATGTTTCCATGCACCAACAACATCACTAAGTATGAAGCCCTAGTCACAAGAATCAAAATGGTTGTGGAATGGAGAATCACAGAATTGAGAGTCTAGTGGGATTCTCAATTAGTCATCAATCAAATCAATGATGAATACAAGACAAAGGATGATAAAATAATGCCCTATAAGAGAATGATGGATGATTTCAAACAGTACTTTCTACACATCACCTTCAAGCAAATACCAAGGTTAGATAATAGAGCTGCTGATGCAATGGCCACTATCACTTCACTACTACAAATTCTAGAGAAACAGAGTCGTTATGAGTTCCTAGTAGAGACACTATTTTCCCCAGCCTATGACAATTCCACATCCTAAGTTTTTTATGCCTTAACTAGTTCGAACTCCCCTCTATATGGGACAATCTATGAGTATCTTAAGAACAATACCCTTTCACTCGATCTATCCCATAACAAAAAATGCAGCTTCATCCGGAAAGCCGCCCGTTATACCTTAACCGCTAGCATCCTTTACCATTGAGGTCTAGATGGTATTCTTCTTCATTTCCTCGATCGTAATGAATCTGACTCTGCCTTACATGAGCTTCAAGAGGGTATCTATGGTATGCATTCAAGTGGTCCTACTCTCACCAAGAAGCTTCTGAGAATTGGATATTACTAGCTGACAATGAAGAATGAGTCTTATCAATTTGTAAAGAAATGTCCTAAGTGCCAAATTCAAGGCAATCTTATCCATGCACTAGCACAGGAGCTGCAGCCGTTTACAACATCTTGGCCTTTCTCTCAGTGGGGACTTGATTTAGTAGGGAAAATCCATCCTTCCTCTTCAAAGGGACACAAGTTCATCATCACTACAATAGAGTATTTCACAAAGTGGATTGAAGCAATCTCGATGACCACAGTAACTGGAAAACAGATTGTCTCATTTATTCTCAACTATCTCATTTGCAAATATGACATTCCAAGTTCCATCATCAAAAACAATGGGCGTCCTTTCAAAAATCAAGATGTATGAGAGCTATGTGAAAGATTTAAATTCCAACATCACTTCTCTACACCTTACTACCCCCAAGGAAATGGTCAAGCACAAGCATCAAATAAAACAATCTTGAAAATCCTCAAGAAAACAGTAAATGATGTGGGTAAAGATTGACATGTACAACTCAATCCGGCACTCTGGGCATACATGACTAGCATTCAAACCCCTACAGGGGCTACACCATATTCATTAGGATATGGACCAGAAGCAATTCTACCTCTTGAGGTAGAAATTACATCTCTCAGACTATCTTTGAAGGGCCTCATATCGCATAAGTAGTATCGAGTCAACAAATTACATGAACTAGAGCTTTTGGATGAAAAAAGACAGCATGCCTATGACCATCTCAAGGCATACCAATAGCAAATGTGCAAGAGCTATAATCACAAAGTTATCCCTAGGGTTTTCAAAGTTGGTGATCTTGTACTAAAAGAAAATCCTAGAAATCAACAAGATCGAGAAAAGAAGGGGAAGTTTAAACCTAACTGGTTGGGTCCTTTTGTCATCTAATCAGTCTACAGATTAGGCACCTATCAGTTAACAAATTTAGAAGGGGACATGCTCGATGAACCAACCAACAACATACATTTGAAGAAATTCTACACGAGTCATCCAATGCACAGAAAAGGCAAAAATCAGAAAAATACAAAAAATAAAAAACAAAATAAAAAAGTGCAATAAAACCAAGTAGTGAAAACCTGGCAACATGCGCTATCTGTGAGAGACCGACTCCTCTATCTACTAGTACTCATATCTTGTACATCCATCCAAGTCTTAGCTAATGGCCATCGCCCAACACTTATTCACGTAGCATTATCCTGGACATACTTAGCATAGTCACTGTCCTTGATTATCCAAAAATGCTTATCCATATCATATCCCACCATGGCTTGGTGATCAACATGTATATCCACATCAATAGATATCTATAACTAGGGGAAGTATTCCTCTCGCTTTAACCATTCCGACAACAAACAACAAGGATCGCAACATGCTAAGGAAACAATGTCAACAACTGCTCATCAGGCTAGAAAACAAGACCATTATCCAACCACAACTTTGACACACACATGATGGATGATTTTCTGAATTATAATTTGTTTACATCTAGCATGAATTTTTGACTATTTCATATTTTTGAATCAATGAATCTCCTGAGCTACTCGAGGATGCATCGAGCTAGAGAAAGCAAGGAAGGAATCTGATATTTTTTAGTTTTCTGTCAGTGAGGCGATCATTCGTACGGTGCAAATATTGTCTCAAGACATGATTGGAAACATATCATTGAAGATATTTTTTTCCACTTTGCACATACAAATGGTTAACTCTTGTCTATTTTACGCAAGCAACACTCAGGTCCTCTTGGTTCAATTATACCTCGACGCTTGTGTCATCTTGCAATATCAAACATCCATGTAAGTTTTACTCAGGTCATTATGGTTCAATTATACCATTATTCTTGTATAAACTTTCAACATATCAAAATCTCAATGATGACAAACAAAAACAGAGCACAAACAAGTGACTAAATAGGAATGACAATGCTAGAATTAAAGTAATCATTTAACTGCATTAGCTGCGTATCATTCTTAAGCCTACATTAGCCGCATACCATTTTAAAAACTTGCATTAGTCTCACATCATTATCATACATCTTAGTTTTTCAAGATACATCTCACATCATTATCATTATCATACATCTCATTTTCAAGATACATCTCACATCATCATAATTATCATACATCTCATAAATCACAGTAATCAATACATCATCATATTCTCATCTCATCATAAATCATGCATCATCATCAAAATCAAGAGCATTATTATCTAAGCATCACATCATCATCATAGAATCATCTTATCAATGCATCTCATCAATCATCATCAATAATGCATGTGGATTAGAGAAAATCAGTACTATATATATATCTCAAAAATGGTTGAAATGTACAAGGGATATCATGTCTGTCAAAATACAACAAAATGATCAAAATACAATAGAGACAAGTCTCTCAAGTATGACTATCTCTCGAGGCTAACGGTCTCGTAGTAGATGTCCCAACCCCTAGATCTCCACCAGGTGGATCACATCGGGCAGGCCCTGTAAGACCTCTACTCTTTGTCCTCGTATGACTATGAACAAATCGAATGGTTGTATAGCTGGGAGCTCTGTGATATCTAGGGACCACCTCCTTGTATAGATGCCTGTAGTACTTAGCCTCCTTGGCCGTGTACCATATCTCCCTTAGTGTGTCCTGCATCAAGGCACCACCTGTCGCTCTCTCCAATCTCTCAGCAAGATCCTCTGCCTGACCCTAGCACTCTCTCTTTGTATCCTGCTCTGCCATAATCTATGTAATTTGGCACTGTTGTGCTAGCACCTATGCCTACAACTTCTATACTATGACCTGTAGGGCTCTAATCTGTGAATACTATCGATGGGTGGGTACCCTAATCTGAACGGGTACCTATGTCATGGTCCCACCCATAGCTATCCTTCTTTGAGGCACCGGTGGAGGTAAAACATCATATCTCCTCCTCTGGGTGGGTCGCCTAACATCCTCTATACCATGCACTACCGCTAGCACTGCACCTACCCTACCAACCCCACCAGCACCAAGAATGAGCCCTCCTCCTCTCCCTCCATCTCCCCCTCATCCTCTATCTAATCCACCACCTCCTTTATCTCCTCCTATCCCTCTCCCTCTATCACCTCCTCCACCACCTCCTCCACCACCTCCTCCTATCCCTCTCCCTCTATCACCTCCTCCACCACCTTCTCCACCACCTCCTCCATCATCTCCACCTCCATCTCCCTCCTCATCTCTTTGTCTGACTCCCCCTCGCCTCTCTGGCTACTCATCCTCATCATCATCAAAGGCAGGTAGCATATCTGTCGGATCAGATATCAGCACCATTGTATGTGCCACAAAGTATGTTGCAACCTCCTTTGTCATCCTAGCATCAATGACCCCACCTCTATAATCCAAGATCTAGCCTGCTAGTGTCATATACTCCTCTACTGCCACTACACTATCTATAGTGGTTCCCCACTCTGAAACATCTTGTCTCCAACGATCATATAAACATGCTCCCTGTAGCATCCCCTATTGTCTCCCATACTACCGCTAAACACAACTATGCAAAAATTACTCGATAATAAAGGGCATCCACTTGATCAGGTATCTCGACATATAAACATAGGGCATATCTAGCCCATCCTCATCCCACACCTCACAATCCATATACAGTCTCCAAATGATGGTAATGATGTCATCCAATACCCTCTGCCAATGCTCTAGTTTGCCTAGCTTCCACTGGACAACTATACCTATATATCCATAAGCATATACTCTCCCAACTGGCCTATCCCTGTTTGCAAGTGGCCTCACTATAGGAATGTGCTCCCATACCCACAGTGGTAGTAATGTTAGCCCAACTAATAAACTCGTGTATCCCAGATACATCATTTGGTGAAGCACTCTATAAAGGTGATCTAACATACAGGACCCCATGCAAACCTGCGCCCCTACGTGATCATATCATCCAGAACCAATCCCCATCCCACGGCTAGTCCCTTCAACCTATGGTCAAGACACATAAATCCACCAATGAAACTTGTAAGTATAGAGGGCAATAGAGCATAATCTAAATCCACAAAATCCTACCAATGGATCTCATATCCACTAATATGATCATCTTGGAAGATGCAACGGAGAGCGTCTATCCCACCCTCCTCAGTCTTCTTGTATGGCAATAAGGCCCCAACAATAAGAATCCGTAGAATGTGATAACAGTCCTCTAGTGTGACTGTTATCTCACCTATAGACAAGTGGAAGGTGTTCATGTCAATGTGCCACCTCTCTGCTAAAGCTGTCAACAAACCCTGATTAATGATATATCGAGGCATGTCTAGTAAATATGATAAACCACATCTCTTAATCATATCTCTATTAGCCTTTGATAAGAAAGGAATCAATGACCATGGTCTCAAAAACTACTCTCGAGACTGAAGTATGCCAAGTTGTGCCTGTAAAATAATAAATGTCCACCATTAGTTCCCACATCTATCTGATATATCCAATCAAAACAAAATCAGCTTGAAACAACGAAACATCTCAATCACACAACATCAATCAGGACCCATATCGAAAATTTGACCCATATCAAAAATCAGGACCCATATTGAAAATCAAGAACCATATCGAAAATCAAAGACCCATAACACAAGCATCAAATAAGAACCATATCGAAAATAAAGACCCATAACTCAAGCATCAAATCAGGACCCATATCAAAAATCAGGAACCATATTGAAAATGAAGAACCATATCAAAAATCAAAGACCTATAACGCAAGCATCAAATTAGGACCCATATCAAAAACAACATCAAAGATTCATATCAAAAATCAAAGACCCATAATGCAAGCATCAAATCAGGAATCATATCGGAAATCAAGAATTGGAACTCATATCAGACATCAAATTCATATTGCAAGGCAACAATCATAGTTCCACATCAAAAGAAAATCAGGATCCTCATCAAAACAATTAATCAGCTTGGCACTCCATATCGAAAATAATTTCAAAAGCAGACTCCAAAATTATCATATCAAAATCAAACATCATCACAATAGATAAAACATTGGCTCAAGACCCATCTCAGAACACTCAACAGTCACTTATCAACCCCTAAGCCATCTATCTCATCTATCTCGACTCGCGATGCATTCTTCCAAGCCTTTTTCCCCCATTTTGGACCCTACATACTAAACCAAGACTCCTATGCACTAAGATGCTACTTATGTGCTAACCTTTTCCTCCAATGTGCTAGAAACTTTACCATACGTGCTAAATCCCCCGACACGCTAACTAGTTCTACCACTGCGCTACCCTGCTAACTGTATGCGCTAATCTACCCAACATGCTACTCTATCTACCCATGCACCTTTCTGCTAACCCTATGCGCTAAAATGATCTACGCACTAATCTAACCTACTAACGCACTGCAGAAGGCTACTCAGACGCTAACCTATTTAGGTTTACCCTGTGCGCTAACTTGTCTATCATATGCGCTATGGAAATACATCTACGTGCTAAAACGACAAATTTTAAACCAAAAAATCAAAAACGTGGAAATTTTTGGATCACTTACAAGTGGGCCATACAAGGCGGGCCTTCGGTATTGACGAACGTGCTCAAATCGATGTGAAGCATATGGAACTGACATCTTTGTTAGAGCTAAAATGTCACAATCACAAGGACACAAATGTGCGAATGATAATAATCAAATCACTTTTTACCTTTTAGGGTAAAAGTCAAGAATGTTAATAAGTGGGGCATGTATTTTCCTCACTTTTTCATTTTTAATCTTATCAACATCATTTTCGAGTGATGAATCAATTAAAATGCATTCAACACAATCAAAATATTCAAAATGCAATTAATTGAAAAACACTCATCAAATCAACAAATTTTTCAAATCCTTGATTCATCTCCCGAGGGGGTATCATCAATATCGTTCATCAAATCTGGGGCATCATATCGACATCTCAACACACAACATCATATCAATCAAATTTTGACAACATATCCAACAATTTTTCTTTGAATCAACATGTGCACACACATCACTTCAAAGAGGGGCAAAATGTAGACGTATACATCTGACCACTTTCCTAAGTGAATATTTAATATTCATTTTAACCTCATTCCCCTTATTAATTAAATTCTATTTAATTAAATTCTTCATATTCATCTATTTGATTAAATGAGTTACTCAATTTATTTAATTAAGTTCACCTAAGCCTTTTCTAACTTTTAATTAAAATAAATCACTTTATTTAATCAATTCCCCTTTTCTCCTTTTTAATTAAATTTACATTTAATTAAATTGATCTTTGCAAATAAATAAATCTAATTTATTTATTAACATCTCCCACTTGTATTTATGCAAGTTCCATCTATTTGATTGAAATAATATAATTTTATTTTAATTAAAATCTTTTTTCCTCCACTTGCATTTTTCTACATCTCCCACTTGCCTCCTTAACCCCCTTCTTGATTCTTCTAAATCACTTCCAATTTAGCCTAATCCATCTCCTAATTATTGTCACATTCCTAAGAAAAGAGAAGTCACTTCTCAAAGCCTCCAAAGTCTTTGAAAACCATTAAAGGCTTTATGTCCTCAACAAGTTAACCCTCAAAGTCTTCTAAACCATTTAAGGCTCTTACATAACAATTAATGGCTAACTCAACCTTCTTACATGATTAGAGACTTTCTCTCTAACTCAACCCTCATCTAACCCAAGGGTCTCATCAAGCATTCATGGCTTTAACCTTGGTTATCCCTTTAACCCTTGCACAAGAGTTTACCCCTTTGGTAAAAGATTTATCCATTGGATAACTCTAGTCTAACCTTAACCCTTACCTCCTAAGGTAACCTTCATGTCTTCTCAAGCATTTAATGCTTCTTTCATCTCCTCTCAAGCAACCTCTTGTTGAAAATTGTCACCATTTCATTGGTGAGAATTGCAAACATGTATTGATTAACTTTCAATCTTGGCCCTTGTTAAGATTATCCAATCTTGACCATCCATTGCCCTATTCTCCCTATAAATAGAGCTCTCATTCTTCATTTTCAATATCCAAGTTTTGTGCGTCTAACTTATAGTCATTTTACTAAGCATCTAGCCTCTCTTTATTAAATCACACTAATCATTTAGAATCATTTTTAATATCATAGCATATCCATGTTAGATTAGTATATCATTGCTAGGATAATTAGCTAATCTCATCATCATCTTTATGCTAGATTAATCATCATAGATTTAATGGCATACATATCTAGGAATACATTCATGCTTATAATTAAACATCACTCATTCTTGGAGTTGTCATTCCTAAGTCACTTTGCTTAGTGATTTGAGAGAAAAGACATTGACTTCAGGGATCCTGTGAGATAGATAACAATGGGACACCCCTTCGGAAGTTGAGCTATTCAAAATAGTTCCTATAACTTGCACCAAGAGTCTCATTGGTGTGTGGACACTTTGAAACCGACTTTGACACTTATATCGCCCTCATTTCCCACACACATTAAGTAATCAAACTTTAGAGCATTGCCAACACATCAACACAAGCCTCAGCTAGTGAATGCGACATACTTTCCCACCTGCCTGAAGATTTGAGAGATTTGCTTACCTCATCAACCTTTCTAAGCACAACACAAAGAATAAGAAAGTTATTACTCATCTGCTACTCCCCAATCAAGAAACGATCATTTATGACATGGTATGATTTCAAGATTGAAAGCATCCAAAACAACTGGCTCAGTGGAGGCTACATTTATCTAGTCCTATTCAACATACAGTAGGATGAAGGGCCCACAAAATTAAAAAAACGCGATTACTTAGAAAACTTGCTTGGCAGGAGAAAAGAAGACCATTGACAATTAAACACCTCTCTTCATTTAAATTCAAAGGTAGCCCAACTAAGAAAATCCATTGATCCTGAATGGCTATTTTAGAAATTCAAATTTCCTAAGATCCCACCCTCTTCCCGATTCCTTGGGGAATTAAAGCTGAGTTTAGGCGCCCACCAACTTAAAGAAGTGTCAACCGATGCCAACTTGGACAAAGCATCCACATCCGTGTTTGCCTCTCTGTATATGTGATTGTAGGTGTAGTTATTAAAATAAGTTAGCAACGTTAGAATTCTTTCTTGAAGAGCTTGAAACTTCCAATTAACAAATGTAATTATGTTTTAGAAATCTAATTTAACAATGCATCACAAATTCAAAAAAGAATATATTGCATAAATGTCTATATTTCCAAATTTATATAAAACTTATAGTTGCAATTCAAAAAGTAATTCAAGTGAAATCATAAAATGTTTTGTCAATATTGTAAGGATTTACTTTCTAATTTTGTTTTACAACTTTATTTATTACCTATTTTTATGGGAAAAAAGTTTCAAAAAAGGATTGCATGGATGCAAAAAAAAGTTTTATGTAATAGTGTTGTATTGATGTACTTTCTGAAAATTAGTACAAGTTTTGTTTCTATTTAGTGACAAATGTTTTTTGAAAGGTTTTGTATTGCCATATTACTAGTTTAATTTATTTATTTATTATTATTATTATAGTATTTCAAATTTGATGGTTAATCACATGTTAATCTAATCAATTAGTTATTTTTATACAGTTTACATTAATGCTTCCATTATATGTGTTTACCTTATTCTCAATACCTAGGCTATCTCATAAATGTAAATAAAGGGGGTGGAAAACTTAGAACTTGAACTTAGTTATAGAAATTTTGAGTATATTCTTCTAAACCATGATGTTGAACTAGATCAATCTTGCTCCATTAAAAATTGAACTATAGGACTAAAATGATAATCTTGAGATAAGGATCATATGTATAAAAGTAAGTTTAAATGAGTTTACAACAATAATTAGTGAATGAAAAACATATGACTATATATGTAGAAAGGATAAAAATAAAGCTAGATAAAAATTAAGCCATAAACCAAACAATACACAAGAGTATGCCATTTATAAATATGCTATTATATTTAAGATGTTTCACTAAGGCACTAATAAAATGAAATGAGAAATGACATGAGTACATAAGCATTTGACCATTACAACCTACAAAGATTAGTGTGTTTCTAAAAAAGATAATCTTCCAAAGTCATTAATTCATAACAACTATTTATGGGAGGTCAACTAGAAACTACAAGATTAGTGTGTTTCTAAAAAGAACAATCTCCACTTCATTAGTAATTATTTGTGGTGATTAAATTTGATTCTCCACGCCAAAATGAAATTGCTAGTACAATCAGATATTGACAAATGTAAATGTAGCGTCCTAAAATTGCGACACTTGCAATTTCGACTGCATTTGGGTCTTCACGATGGCGGCGCAACGTTAAACCTGAATGGAGACCCCGAAACCTGTTTACGACATCAAAAACTACATCTTTCTACACCTTGGCCTGATCCTCCTTGCACCTTGCTATCTCAGGAGGTGGGACCATGGTGCCTAGCGCCCTGGTCCCTGGCCCTATTTTGGGCCCGATCTCTTGTTGGGCATCGGGTTTTTAAGTTTGCAATTTGGAAAATAATGTTCCTAGGTCAGCCTAAGGTTGGAAAAATCAGTCTCCTAACCCTAATTGACAAGTATATAAACTACATTTCCCCTCCCAGAAAGAGAGGGCGAAAGATATATGCGCAAAGGAAAAAACATATGTATGCAAGAGGCGGAAGCGATATTCAAACATTCAAACATTCAAGCATTCAAGCATTCCTTCAAGCAATTGAGCATTCTAAGTCTCCATTCAAGGCTAAGTGTTGCATTCAAGACAAGGATTCAACCATTGAAGAGGAGATCACCTACAACATATAACATACAATATCATTACACCTTCGCATGTAAGAATACAAACATTCTTACAACAAGGTATCAGTACTTGATTACATTACAAACATTTACATTTACAACATTCTCATTTCTTGGTTAATTCCAAAACTGGGGTTTGACCTAAAGGCAAACCCCTAATCCCTAACCCCCCAATCGTCCTCTCTTTTTTGTGTGTAGGTTGCAGGTACGCGGCTGTAATTGAAGATCTGGAATCCTTGTGCAGAGACGAACAGATCCCCCTTTGTTTCGCGGATTTTTCGGAGGACCGTGTGCACTCCAGGCGCCATCGTCTTGTCAACTTTTGCTGAAATTTGCAGAACAGCATCGTCTCGCCATTTTACTGCTAATTTCAGGTCCGTAGCTTCATCCTGTGTGCTTATCTCCATCTACAAGGGAATATTTCTTGCTTTTACATACATTCCAAGTTCAATCCTTCTATCTACATTCTTTACAAAAGAGGGTATCCTTGCTGTCTCAACCCTTGAAACTCATTTAGAATTCAATCTTGCAATGTGTGGGATTGGATCTTGTGAGTTTCAACCCCTCTTTTGAATGTAAAGTCTCTCCTAAGTGAAAACCATCAACCCTAGTGACCTCCTTTCTCCTTCCATGGAGTGGGGGAACACCTAGGGTTTGATTTTCCGCTTTACATTTTGGTGAACCTGACGTGAACATCCTAATTCTGATTATTCATGATTAGATATGAAAAATTGGCTTCCTTAATTACATTTCCATGTTTGATCTTTTGCAAATTTTAGAGGTTAATTGCATAAAAACCCTAAATTTTCTTTTTAGTAATTGAGCTTGTGAAATGTTTAATTGTTAATGCTTGTTTTCAGATCTACCCTTCTATTGCAAATTGTCAAATCATATTTGTGCTTTAATTCTGAAAATTAAGTGGTTAAGTGTCAAAACCCTAATTTTTAAAACCCTCTTGATTCAACCTTTGACCGACGATTTCACTGATCAAAACACCTCCAAATCAGCTTTAACTTTGGATTCCGCAACAAAATCATAATATCTCTCATCCCTGAAAATTTTGAAAAAAGTTGCGAGGACCATGTGCACCCCGAGCGCCATCGTCCCCGACATTTTTTCTGAAATTTTGGGAGTTAGATCTTACTGTATTTTTCTGCTAGAATCCAGAATCTTGGCTGATTTCATCAATTCTAACACTTTCAAAATTAAAGTCAAAGTTGGTCTAGCAATTGCTTGGATTAAGGCTTATAATCATTCAAAAATTGTTGAAATTGAAATTTTGTGTTAAAATTGTGTTTCTTACAATCCTAAATCTGAAAAGTGTGTTGGCATTCATTCAAAATTTCAGTGCTTTATTCAAATTCTTGCAGTTTGTGACTTTTGAAATTAAGTGTTTAATTGCAACAACTTTGATTTCTTCTTTCAAATTTGAATTTTGCATGAAATTGAGTCAACTTTTAAATTCCAAAGCTTGCATTGCTTTTAGTATTCCCTCTAAAATCATAAAATTCAAAATTTCAGTTTCCCTCTCCTTTTCAAAATTCAAGTTTTGCATTTTTCAACAATCTTGGTAGGGTTCAATTTTGAGATTGCAACTTTAATTTGGCCTATCTATAGATCGTAAAATCACTCAATTTTTTCAGATTAGCTTTAAAATCACCATAACTTTCATCTCTGAAAATTTTGAAAAAAGTTGCGAGGACCGTGTGCACTCCGTTCGCCACGGTCCCCGACATTTTTTCTGAAACTTCGGGAGATTGTTATGATTGCATTTAACAGCTTAAATCTAGGAGATTGGCTGATTTTATTGAAATTTGCTACCTCTAAATTCGAAAATAAATTCAAAATTCAAGATCTCAATTTTCAAGATAACAATTAAAATTAAGTGCTACCCCCTTGGCCCTAATTTTCAATTGTGCCTACCTTTCTTGGAAGTTGTGCATGAGTTTTACAACAATAAGCCCTACTTACACTATTCTCGTTAGATGAAGCCTTAGAATTAAGTCTTTCCAAGGTTTAATTACCGAGGAGATGGAACCTAATTTGAATGGCCTTTGTAACGAGGACATGGGTAATTCCTCTAATCCTCTTAATGATGAAGAAGCTCTCCATGAGGTTTCTGTAGAACAACTTTCGAAATTGGATAACCAATTTGATGATTTTCAGCAATGGATGTCTCAAGAATACCCCAATAGTCAAGCTCTTTCATTAATTGAGGTTTTAAAATGTATGGTTCAAAGTGATAAGAATGGAATTGATGTTTTGTATAGTATTGCACACATTGTGGATTCGAATGTGATGCCTATGAAGAGTTGTGCTAAAACTTTAGGTTATACACAACCTCCTACTCAAGTCAATCATTCTACCCCTTTGACAACTTCTATTGCTAGTATACCTACTTTTACATCAAACATAATGACTACTTCAATACAAAACATTCCACCTATGATCACCAGTCATGGGGGCAATCCTTCTTCTTCAATCAACCCTCTTCCTTCATTCAATCCGACTTCTTCATTAATTCCTTGAATGAGTGTTCCTATTACATCTCCACAAATGAACATGACACAAGGGGGCAATTTATTTAACCATTCCATTCTTCTTTGTAGTATTCCTTCTTTCCAATCATCTCCTATGACTAACTATCATAGTGTCCCGCCACCTTACTCTCAATCAATACCTTCTTTCAATAACATAATACCTCCATCACAATCTAACATGTCTAATATGAACTCTTTGACTGAAGTGACCATTAATAATCTTGCACAAACTGTCTCTTCTTTACAGCAACAAATTGCTTCTATGAATCAATCTAAGTTTAGTGTGCCCACATTTGATGTTGCGAGCCCACTTTCTCTTGACATTGTTCGAGCTATCCCCCCTAAACATGTTGAAATCCCGCAATTGGAACTTTATAATGGTAAAGGTGATTCTCTAACACATGTTAAGACCTTTCAAACAATATGTACCGATTTCGCTCATGACCAAAGGTTGCTTGCAAAACTGTTTACTACAACATTAAGAGATAAGGCTCTACAATGGTATTGCTCGCTGCCTTCCTATTCTATTACCTCTTTCCAACAACTTGCAAATGCTTTTATTCAACAATTTCAAAACAATATAAGTCCTAAGGTTACTTTGATTGATTTAATGCATTGTAAACAAGGTGTTAAAGAAAAAGTGACTGATTTCATTGGTAGATATAAGAATTTGTGTGCTCAAATTTCTTTTCCAGTACTTGACAATGATATTCAAAGAATCTTTATTTCTAATTTACAAAAAGATATTAGAGAAAAACTTTTGTTATCTGAGTTTACTTCTTTCCAACAGTTGTGCGCAACTCTTCACAATTATCAACTGACTGTGAGTCAAATGGAACAAGCAAATCCTATGGCTCCAAGTGATAAGGGTGATAGTAGTCAACTACCATTTGGGAATTTTAAACCGAACAGAGAGTTCATTAAGTTCAATGAAAACATCATCAACAACAATGTGAATGCAGCATCAGGTGTGCCTCTTATTTCTAAGTTTTTCAAGAAAGAAAGAAAGTTTACTCCTTTGAATGAATCATTGCATAGTATTATGAATAAGTTATTGGAACAAAATGTGCTTACTCTCCCTCCTATAAAGCAAATAGATCCTGCGAAGATTAATTCACCCTATTTTGATAACAAATCTTTTTGTCAATTTCATCATCAATCTGGGCATGATACTGAAAAATGTTTTGCTTTAAAGGGTAAAATTCAAGATTTGATTGATAATAATACTATCTTTGTTTCAGGTGTGAATGATAAAGGCAACACATCTGTAGCTCTTCCTAACCAAAAGATTAAGATTTTTACTGATCCATTACCTTCTCATACCTCTAATGTGATTGAGACTAATGATTCCTCTTTCTCACCTGATGGTCTTGTGTCTATGACTCCAAATGTGATTAACTTTGTAGAGCAGCAGAAAATCCCTAAAGAACCTTCCATCACATTTGATTCTAGTGAAACTATCAGGGCACCTGATGGTCCTTTATATATAGTTGCAAAAGTCAAGAATACACCTTGCTGTGGAGTGCTTATTGATCCTTCTTGTATGGTTAATGTCATTACTGAAGAATTTCTTTTTACTTTGCAATTGAATCAAGTGATCTATGACAAAACAAATGTGGTTGTGAAATTATTCGATGCATTTTCTTCTCCTACAATTGGTTCTATTACATTACCTATTGAGGTCCATAACAAATCCCTTGATGTGAGCTTTGCTATTATTCCGTCATCCGAACAATTTCGTGTGAAGCTAGGCTATCCTTGGCTATCTTCCATGAAAGCTATTGCTTCTCCTATTCACAAGTGTTTGAAATTTCCCCATAATGGTGAATTTGTTATTGTCAATCATAGTCTCTTTAAACCAGCTGAAAGAACTTCTAGTGTTCCTATTGATTATTTTTGGCCTAAACAATTTCAATCTCTTCCACCGCGAAGTGATCATCTTTTCAAATCTTATCAAAAGTGGAAAAAAGATATGATGCTATCTCTAAGTGAACCTAGAACACCCAAACTTGATATTCCTATCATTCTTGAGAAGGAAGTTCTTCCTTTGAAAGATAAAACTAATGTCTTTCCTCAAGAAGATTCCCAACCCATCCCTATGGATGTGACTATGTCTATGACTAATAAACTTTCTAAAGGTAGACCTATACCTCCTCATCATGATGGACTTGGTCTCCTTCCTAAACCAGATATTCCTCCTTTATATGGAGAAGTTCCTCCTCCTTCCTCTTATAGAGAGAAGAGACCTTCCTCTTCTCCTATTATCCAACCTAAGAGCCCACAACCTAAACACCCAAGTGATAAGGATGAGAACATTCCTCCTCCTCAATCCTCTCAACTTCCTACTAAGACTAGATGGAATTGTTCTACGCGTGAACGCTGACGAAAGCATCGTCTTAGAGCTTGTGCAACTACTTCTCAAACTTTGCAATCCCCAAAAACACCTTCAGCTAGTATTATTCCATTTTCTCCTCAGCCAAAAATTGAGCCAAAATCTCCTAAACATAAGATGCATGATGGTTTTGATCCTGTGTGAGTTAAAGACCCTATTTTTGTAAATCTTGATGATGATATAGATGAAAATGTTATTCATGATGAAAATGTTACTCCTCTTTCTTCTGATAGTGAATATGAATATGTTGATGTTGATAACCATTTATCTAACGCATTTTCTAAAGCACTTATCCTAGCTCCTAGACAAGAACAATGTGGCTTGGAACATGAACATAGCCCTTGTTTGGATCTTGTGATAGCTCCATCTGCTATGTTGGATGTTCCTCCTCTAGCGTGTTTCCTGCCTTCCCGAAATATTGATCAGCATGATCGGGGGCTGGATGACGTGCTAGACTAGTTTCATTAGCATAGCAGACTCTCTCCTCCTCTCTTGATCTCTTTTGTTACTTCTTCTATGTGTTATTCTCATTTTTCTATTTGTTGTCCTTAGTGTTGTCTACTTGAGGATGATGCAAAGCATTGAGATCTCTTTTGGTCTCTCTCATGTTGACTCAAAAGACACATGTGTTCCCTTCTTCTAGGTGACCTTCCTTGATTGGGGAATGAAGAACAATTATGCATACATACATATGATATACATGAATTATCATACAACATACTGACCCCAAGGAAAGCGAAGTCACCTCGTGCTTTGTGTTTTGTGTCTATTATCCTTGGGTTTATCTCGCACTTGGGGGCTAAATCTTTGTGATAACACGCTCCTTTCCCTTCTCATTTCTTATGTGTATCACTACCTTAAAGCAATCACCCCCGATAAGGTGTGTGTGATCGCTTTAACATAGGGGGCATACACTCCGTTCATATCTCTTCAAGATACTTGAAAAATTTTCGTATTTTTCTTGCATGACTCATAGTGAGGGAACCTTACTGCTAAAAGTCATGGTTCTCCCTCGTGATCTTCCCTTTTACTTTGTCAATTGAAGTTGTAAGATCCTTAGTCCACTGGGGGCTTGGTGTATCTTGCCTCCTTGACGTGGTGAAAGTCTTTCAATGTTGTTTGCTTGTACTTTACCGGAAGTATGGGCGTACGCTTATACTCCCGCTAAAGTGGGGGCTAAATGTAGCGTCCTAAAATTGTGACACTTGCAATTTCGACTGCATTTGGGTCTTCACGATGGCGGCACAACATTGAACCTGAATGGAGACCCCGAAACTTGTTTATGACATCAAAAAATGCATCTTTCTACACCTTGGCCTGATCCTCCTTGCACCCTGCTATCCTGGGAGGTGGGACCATGGCGCCCAGCACCCTGGTCCCTAGCCCTATTTTGGGCCCGGTCTCTTGTTGGGCATTGGGTCTTTAAGTTGGCAATTTGGAAAATAATGTTCCTAGGTCGGCCTAAGGTCGGAAAAATCAGTCTCCTAACCCTAATTGACAAGTATATAAACTACATTTCCCCTCCCGGAAAGAGAGGGCGAAAGATATATGTGCAAAGGAAAAAACATATGTATGCAAGAGGCGGAAGCGATATTCAAACATTCAAACATTCAAGCATTCAAGCATTCCTTCAAGCAATTGAGCATTCTAAGTCTCCATTCAAGGCTAAGTGTTGCATTCAAGACAAGGATTCAACCATTGAAGAGGAGATCACCTACAACATATAACATACAACATCATTACACCTTTGCATGTAAGAATACAAACATTCTTACAACAAGGTATCAATACTTGATTACATTACAAACATTTACATTTACAACATTCTCATTTCTTGGTTAATTCCAAAACTGGGGTTTGACCTAAAGGCAAACCCCTAATCCCTAACCCCCCAATCATCCTCTCTTTTCTATGTGTAGGTTGCAAGTACGTGGCTATAATTGAAGATCTTGGATCCTTGTGCAGAGACGAACAGATCCCCCTTCGTTTCGTGGATTTTTCGGAGGACCGTGTGCACTTCGGGCACCATCATCTCATCAACTTTCGCTCAAATTTGCAGAACAGCATCGTCTCGACATTTTACTGCTAATTCAGGTTCGTAGCTTCATCCTGTGTGCCTATCTCTATCTACAAGCGAATCTTTCTTTCTTTTACATACATTCCAAGTTCAATCCTTCTATCTACATTCTTTACAAAAGAGGGTATCCTTGCTGTCTCAACCCTTGAAACTCATTTAGAATTCAATCTTGCATTGTGTGGGATTGGATCTTGTGAGTTTCAACCCCTCTTTTGAATGTAAAGTCTCTCCTAAGTGAAATCCGTCAACCCTAGTGACCTCCTTTCTCTCTCCATGGAGTGGGGGAACACCTAGGGTTCGATTTTCTGCTTTACAGTAAAGTTTGGTCATATTTTCAAATTGATTTTATCTTATTTATATTTAAATTATTGTTTTCTATAAAATGTCACCACTATTTATTGTTTCTAATATTTCATTTATATATTTTTGGATCTCGAAATGCCCTTCCTTCTTCCCCCGCTTATGGCTTTGGAGAAATTACAATGGCTTATGTAACCCCTCGTCTACTTATGTTGTCTATGCCCTGGCCTATATTACTATTTTTTATTTATTGTGTTTATTATTTAATATTTGTATTTTTTAAAATTTTTTTAAAACAAATGTGGCAAGCCACTAATATATATATATATATATATATATATATTAATAAGAAAAACTAATTCAAGAGCTCAATAGGGAAAGAACCAGGAAGAAAACCCTATATCCTTGCTCAAATACAATGACGAAGAAGGAAGGAGGCTATGAGAAGAAGCCACCCAATCCAGAGAGATATATAGGGACTGCCCATAGAATAAGTCTCTTAGGGCCAAAAAGAGAGTAATCGATTGGGACGAGACCGAAGGAAACCAAAAAATAACCAAACCCCTTAACCGGTTACCATGGCGATTGAGGAGCATGAATCTAATTGTCTGAGCATTGATGAGCTGGGCCAACCAGTTTCCCATTATGTTGTACTGGTTCTTTGATACCAGTATGATGTCCTTATGACCAGTTCATAAAGAGAGAAGCCTTCAATACTGGTGCTAGTCAACAAACAAAGAAGATGACTCCTCTACCAGTTTGGTTGCCATTAGATTTTCCATCTAACAAAAAAAGACCATATTCTGGATAGCAAAAAACAAAACCAGAATAACTTTACTCATTCATGGTAGTGTCTTCTTGGGGCTGAATTGCAGGGGCATCGAAAATGGGCAGAAAGGAAGTAGTCCATTCCGTGACTTCATCCTACATCGGTACGTTTAGGTCTGGAATCCTATCTGTAGTTCGACCCCTTTCCATGGGTTGCAATGTTTGCAAACTGGGGTCAATATTTTCTATTTCCAGGATTTCCATTAGAGCCCCAACTTTAATTTTCACTCTATGTACAATGTGGTCATCCAATTGTCTACCGAATTGATGCAAGCCATTCTTCACATGGTGAAAATTTTGTCATTCTAGGACATGCTTTATTCAGTCATAGAGTACCATGTAAGCATGGCTAGATTGAATAAAATGACATGGAAACAGGCCCCCAAGGAGAGTCGACCCCTACCATAGATTATATTTTGTCAGGGCTTCATGGAACAGGGCCAGGGGAAGCACATCTTGTCTTACCAACTTGAAGAACACTAAATCCAGCAGAGGAATAGATTGCAAGAGATCCAGAGCATTTGACAGAAAGGAACTAAGAAGTTGGTGAGGATATAGAATCCTTTTGGCTTGTGGGGATAACATCTCCTCATTGATGAAGTCTTTGACAACTCTTCTCAATTGTGGATTGTGTAACAGAAAAAGTTGGTTGAGGTCCCTGTCATTGATGTGTCCATGAAAAGTCACCGAAGGCTCTGGAATTTGCATTGAAATCCAATCTTTCCATGTCATATACTCCTAGTGAATTTACATGCAACCTCCGCAAGAACCGTTTTCCATATTGTAGAGCACTGTGATACTTCAAAAATTTAAATTTTTAAAAATTTTGACTCAGAACTATGTTTGTAATTTTCAAAAATTTCGGCTGAGAATTGTGTGTTTAAGAACAAGTTGGTTCCATTTATAAACAAAAATACCATCTCAAAGTGCAATAAATGATCAGATTTTAGGATCATGTTTGCGATCCTTGCATTAATTTTGTGACCGTAATATAGTCGAGGGGATGTGTGAGAGGCCTAAGTCTATTTTACCCCTAAGTATTTTGTTATTATTTATTTATTGTGTTTATTATTATTTTTTTTTATATTATTTATTTATTATGTCTTATTTTTTATTATTAATAATTATTTATTGTCTATGTTATTCTATTTATATATTCATTATTATTTTTATTTATTGTGTTTATTATTCAATTTCTATATTTTGTTATTATATATTTATTGTTTCTCTTGTTTTATTTGAATATTCATGTTCATCTTATATCTTAATTTTAAACCTCTTTACATTGGGCCAATTCCATAGTGTTTGGGTTTGATCTTGTACCACACAAAATTGATCATTAAGTTTTAAAAGGTAAAATTCAATGCATGCTAATTCATATCAATTATTGTCAAGAAATGGAGAGCATAATTTTGAATCATCATATGAACACTTTTAATTGGAGTATTACAAGAAATTATAATCAACATAAAAATCATTTAGGACACTTGCATGTTAAATTAAATATTCATTCATGTCTATAAAGATAGTCTAACTAGGGGGGTTGACCTAGTAGAACATGACCCTCACATTCCAATTATTGTGTCAATATATTTTCCAATATTACTAGCCCTTATTCACCAATAAACATTAGAGAAAAAGGTGAAATATTTTGAATATTCTACACTCAACTAGATTGATTTTGGATTATAAGATAGTTATGTGCATCAAACCATTTCCATAGAGCTCAAGTTTGATCACATATCTAGTTTAGATTTAACCCAGATGAAAATTATTTAATGTTTAGAACCCAAAATATTCCTTAGACCATGACTATAATCTTTGTACTATCAACAAGTGAAAATTTTGTATGATGCCAACATTCAATTCCATGTCATAATTCCCAAAGATAAGTACCTATTACTATGTTACTTATTTTTTATTTGTATGAATTTATTTAATTAACCTAGATTTATAAAAAATAATACTCCCTTACAATATTCTATCGTAGATGAGAAAGTACATAGTATTTACACTTTTCTCAAAATTTTGTATTCACTTTATCTAGTTCACTACACATGTTGTTTTAAAGTCAAAGTTAAGGAGCCTATCAAACAAGCTGACTATGCTTAGTTTTTTACCCATTCGTTTACCTAATTAAATCACTATGTTTTGGACCAAGCAAAAATATTGCCTATTTTCCTACCTTGTTAGAATTTGTGGGTCCTAAATCATAAGAAAGATCTCATCAATTTGTTTTAGATTGAACAACAATGTCTCCTTGATCATTTTGAATCCAATTTAAATCAGGTTGGACTATGGGGATTTGTTCTTCATAAGGGAGCACCATGCTATTTTAAAATAGGGGAACAACCTATATCGAATATCGGTCTAAGAGTTTCTAGAACAGAAATAATTGAAATTCAGGAATTTTCACTTCTCCAATAAATATGCCAACCTGCCAACTTGTTGTTTTTTGACTAATCTCTAAAGAAAGAATGAATTTGGAAAATTCACCACCTTTCATTTATGTACAGGACTATCACCTCATTAAATTTCAGTTACAAAAATTAATATCACCATCCTTAAAAAATTATGTTGTCAGCTTTGCATGCTTTGGCTACCTAATCTATCATTAAGGAGATGTACCTCCCATATTTTCAAGTGGATTACATCTCTGAAAATAGAAGATTCCATGTAGTCGAGTGGTTGCAAAAGCTCTTGATATTTGCATGGAGATTTGAAAAATCACCAAGTCATGTGACATCAAACTGGGTGGTGAGAAGCATTTATTGTGGTCGGGTGATGGGTAGGTTTAGAAACATTCAAGACAACCAACATAAAGGGGAAATCATTTAAGGAAAGTCAGCTAGTCAGGCACACTTGGAAATTTGTGAACTAGTCCCAAGGTTTGTAAAAACCCCGACCATTTGACTTTGTGCATATTATTGTTACTCACATTGGATGACCTCATCTCAAAAGGGAAATCAGGATGTCGATATCTTTCGACACTCAAGGACCATAATAAATAGGCTCGAAAAGGAAAGAAAGTTGTGACTTAGCCGATAGGCTAGGAGAATGGGCAAAGAGGCTAAGCTTGGTAGTCATCTTTTGACGAGGTCAAAGGAAAGTTAAAAATTATGGGTAACAACTTGAAAATGCAACATTTGGATAGTGGGATACAAAGTATGGAGAAGATTGAATCTTGTATCATGAGTCAGAATACTATTTAGGAAACACCCAGGCATAAATGTTTCCTCTCCACTAGTAGTAGCCAACATTATGTTCTAAGAAATGGAATTCATCAAATGTAGTTTTTTATAAACAAGTTTTGTAACTAAAAGAAGATTCCTCCCTCTCTCTGACTTATTTTCCATTTTGATCTTCCACTCACGGGGGATTCACTTAAGTGGACCTAGGTTATATCACATGTGTTCATGGCATATTAAAGAATCCCCCTATTTTTTTTCAAATATTGCCCTAAACTCCTTTTTTGTCACCCCCTCCCAATACATAACCCGAATTAAAAGCCCACCTATTTTCACTAAATAATGTATTTTTTCATAGCCCGAATAAAAAACCCCCCTATTTTAATGATAGGCAATATATTGTACCCTCATTTTTGGCATATTAAACCCCCCAATATGAATGCATGTGATATATATTGGAATTGTGTTGTCATTGATGTCAACTGGTATAGGATGGCTACCGATATAAGAGATGTATGTGCAACGCTATCACTGATGCATGTCGGATGTGATATCTTTGATATCACCTAGCTTAGTAGGTCACCGGTAAAGGGAGAGAATGTCATTCAATACATTTACCATTGGTGTCATTGATACACAAGTTAGTGTTTGACTTGTGTGGAAGATATGGACAAGAGATCAGTATGATAGAACAACTAGTAAATGATGACATCTGTGAGTGGGAAAGATGTTGGGTTGTTGTTTGTGTTGAAGAGGTAGAATGTTATCAAGAATCACATCAACACCAGAGGAGAAGTATGTACAGGTCACCGGTAAGTTGTGTGGATGAAGAACAATAGGACTCCCACCAAATAGAGATGTAGTCACCATGTGAAGAGATGACTGACAATGAATGTGCCCCAACTGTATCACATGTTCCTATTTGAAGATATGCTAATCAAACAGGGAAGCCACATTGGTGCATTGTAGGATGCAGATGACAAGAATCCACTCCCACTGGTAAGTGGAGCTTATCTCCTATTATGCAAAGTGTGCATCATATTTCTATGGGATAAGACAAAAGAGTTAAAGGAAGGTGTTTGAAGGCTCACATTGGATCCACCAGTGAATCACAAAGATGCCTCATGTGCATGAAATTAGGGATATGCATGGGACCAACAAAGAAGGCATGATGAGTTATCGAGATAGTTGAAGAGAGATGGGTTTGTCACTTTGAAAAACTGGTTGAGATATGGTTGGGGATGATGATGAAGAAGGCAAGACTAAGAATCTATAGATAGAGAGTGCAACCGGTATGCAGATGCCTCAGATGGAAACCGGTGAAGGTTAATGACATGATATCATCAAGGGTGCCTATCGATAAGTATAAGAACTGGTAAGAGAGAAAAGAGGCTAAGTGATGTGCTCCCAACTAATGAAGAAGAGCATGCTATTGATAGTCATGTCTAGTGACCGGTTAAGGTGTCCCACTGATAGAGAAAGAAAATGCAGACATGATGGTTAACCGACAAAGTGTGAGATACCAACAAGGTTTGTGAACTGACATAAGAACTCGGTTCTAAGACTAGTCAATGATCCCATCCATACTGACGCAGATGATCCAGCAAAGGTGGATTCCAACATAGGGCCCATGTGGAATTGAAGTGGCATGCATGCACAGGTCGGCATGTTGAGTTGGTAAAGTGTCAGGCGAAGAGGTAGTTGGTGATAGGTTGACATTTATGTCAACTGCGTGATTCACGGGATGCATAGCTGAGGTTTGTGGCTCAAGGTCAGATGGATAATAGGGATCCAACACATAATGGTTGATAATATCGAGGTAGGTGAAGGGAAACACAAAACCATTCTTGGTGATCGACCAAGAAATCCGCTGATAGGTTAAATGCAAACTGCTAAATGAGGAAGGTGTGTTCTGGAAGGCATGACAATGGTGGGGCTGATTGATGAGTTACAGTTCATCAATCAAGGTGATTAGATCTAATGAGATCCTATTGGATTTGGTTTTCCTTGAGGTTGATGAGGAAACATAATCACCTAAAATTCTAATTGCCTTTTGGTGGGAAAACCAGTTTATAAATATGCAAGCCAAAATCTATGAAGGTTGCCGTTGGATGAGAGGGTGTTGCTGGTGAAAAAGTGAAATCAATCAAGTGCTCACCATGAAGAAGAAGAAGAAGAGACTGAGTGTGAGGAAGAACAGGGTTGAAGTGTTCAACCGATATCAATGAGGCTACCTATAGTCAGCCATTGAGTCTGACAGATGAGTGAATCGACAACAACCAAATCGACAGAGAAGAGTTGCAGAAGATTGCAAAGAAGAAAAGCATATAACCGAGTGTAGTACCAGTGGAGAGTAGTAGTGTAGCATGAATAAGAGAGAATCGGCTGAGAGTAGAACCGATAGAGAGAGAAATTGGTAGAGAGAGAGAACTGGCAAAGAAGAAGAAGAGATTGAACCAATGAAGGTGCAACAGAGAGTAAGTTAAATCAGGAGATTGTGTTGTAGCTGAGAGGTGAGCAAACAACTGATAGAGAATTGGAGAGAAGTGAATTGATAGATAGATTTACAAAAGAGTTACAAAATTCATATGTAAAAAGATTATTATTTTTGTATTTGAATATACTCATAGTAGACCTTTGAGTTGGAGCTTGGTGCAGGGGTTGTATCTCCTTGGGTTGGTGCCCTAAATCAGGGGTTGGTTCTCCTTAGGTTGGTGCCCTAAATGATGCAAAGCCCTCCCTATTACTTTCTAGACACCTCCAAATGTATGACACTGACCCCTTAACACATGGATGGGATCCTATCAAGGCAAGGCTCTACAACTTTAATACAATCTTCTCAACATCTCCAAGACCCTCTCTTACTCAATTAGGGGTATCTTGCTACAACACAATCCATGGTACCCCCAAGGGTTACAAATCAGTTTCACATTTGTTTTCAGTCATACAAAACTCCCCAATTTCAAACAAAGCACCCATGGCAAGAGTACATACTCATTCCTTAAGAAACTCAATTAGGCCTAGTTGCTTGTAGCCTTATTTAGTGGGTAAGGGGACCTTAAGTTTAGGTTTTCCTAAACACCTTGGTAAAAAATTATGGATTCAAATACCCTTTTGGAAGTTGTACAAGTCCCCAAAAGGGAGGGTCAAGTTTTGGAAAATAAAGGTCTTTGTCGATAGGAATTTGACTGTCCTAGAAGGGCTAATTAGGTCTCTTTTGTGAAGCAACTATGCTACGATGATTGAACCGGTGGATTAGAATCTATGGGAATGTTGGGAAACATAAATCAACATAGATTCTAGGGTTACATGCCTAAAAGCATCACCATTTGCACATAAGGTGATTTTGTTTGTTCAAGGTCTAGGTAGCCACATAGAGATGTCTACCTAGGGTCGCTTCAAACACTTCTCTCCCTTTCTCCTCCTAAAAAACACTCTTATCACTCTAAAATAAATTTACCATACTTTCCTTTCACAAAATCCCATGAGCCTCAGATTGGTAAAATGCAATATATGGCCATGAATGAGGAAAAACCCAAGGTAAACCCTGGTTTTCTAGGTACCTACAAAAAAACTTGAATATCAAGAGAAACACAAACAATACATTCTCCAAATAAAAACCAAAATAGAGTCAAATATCCTCTAAAATCAATTCACATTATTGGGAATGGATCCCAATCCATACAGAACTATACCACGGACCAAAACTCCAGAATTGCAGGAAAACTCAAAATTTTATTGGTTTGTTTGCATCAAAATTCTTCTCCGTACAATCACCCCTTTGGAAATCAGATCCTTGAGGTTTATAAACCATTCCTCAACTTCTCTCAACCAAAAATCAAGAGGTTAGAGCCATTGGAGAAGTTTCAAATTACAAAATGCAAAAAGTGCATAAAAGTTGCTCATGACAACTTTTGCAAAAGTTGTCAAAATGTCATCTTTCACCTCTTAATGCCTTGGGTCAAGTTCAACCCCTCCTAAAACAACTTAAAATACTCAAAACCAACATATTGGATCTCCTATTCTCCAAAAGTCCTAATTGGCTCATAGAAATGCCAAAATAGGAGTTTTGGCTCACAAGATGGGGTTCATTATTACAAACATATAATGCATGATTGAAAACCTATATAAAAAATCCTAAAGACATTTTTAATGCCTTATCCTCCCTTATCAAAGTCTGACATGTCATCTTGAAGGGTTTTATGAGGTGCTCCTACACCATACTCCCTAGAAGAAGAAATCTCAAGTCCACTTGAGATGAGAGTCCGCGGGTCTGCACCATGATCTTTGATTTGTTGCTTTGTCATCCAGACTGCTTTAGTATCGGGTTGTCCTTTCCAAGCCTCCAAATACTCCATGTAAACTTTATTCCTAGTTTTCTTGGCAACCTTAGTATCTAAAACCTTATGCAACTTTGGCAGTTCATGTTTAGGAATGTCATCATCAACAATATCCTGCATTGTGTCTTCGCCTGCATCAACACTACACTTATAGAGAGTTAAGTCACAAACATTAAAAATAGGTGACAAACAAAGATCAGATGGTAGTTGAAGTTCATAGGCATTTGAACCACATTTCTTCAAGATTTGGCAGGGGCCAATATTTCTTTGCATTAGCTTTGTGTATCTTCCTTTTGGAAGTCTTTCCTTCTTCAAGTGAACCCACACCAAGTCTCCTACATCAACTTGAACATCTCCCTTTTTTTTGTCAGAATGAGCTTTATATCTTTCTTCAGATTGTTGAAGATGAGTCTTCACTTGGTCATGGATCTCTTGTATAGAAGTAGCAAATGTTTCTCCATCTGCACTAACGGGTTCTCCTTGAGGTATCTCCATAGACAATCTGAAAAGGTGACTTACCAGTACTCCTATTCACTATTTCATTATAGGAGAATTCTGCCTAAGACTATATACTATCCCACCTTTCTCCATGTTGTTTAGTCAAACACCTTAAGAGATTCCCTAGTGATCTGTTTACAACTTCAGTTTGACCATCTGTTTGGGGATGGTAGGCTGAGGAGAAGGATAAATTTGTACCAAGTTTCTTCCAAAGGGTTATCCAAAAGTGACCAACAAATTTTACATCCCTATCAGAGACTATGGTCAAAGGTAAGCCATGTATCCAGACAATCTCCTTAAAGAACATATCTGCTACATAAGAAGCATCACAAGTTGTTTTGCATGGAAAGAAATGTGCCATCTTACTGAACCTATCCACCACTACAAAAACACTATCATATCATTTCCTTGTCCTAGGAAATCCTAAAACAAAATCCATACTTATGCTTTCCCATGGTATTGAAGGTATGGGTAAAGGCTAGTATAAACCTGCATTGGTGGACATTCCTTTTGCCTTTTGGCAGATCACACATGTCTCCACAAATCTCCTAACATCTATCTATAGTTTGGGCCAAAAATAGTGTCTTTTTACCAAATCTAATGTCTTGTCAAGACCAAAATGCCCTACCATTGCTCCATAATGTTTTGCCTTAATGTTATTTAGTCTCATAGAGCATTTGGGTATGCATAGTTGTGCACCTTTAAACAATAATTCATTTTGAATAAAAAATTCAGAATACTCAACATGAAATCGTTCATCAAATTAAGTACATACGTTGTAGGCCTCTCCAAAATCTTCATCATCTTCATACATGGTTTTCAAAGAGTCTATTCCAACACTCTCCAACTAAATTTCATTTGCAGTTAGGACCCTTCTGCTCAAAGCATCTGCCACCTTATTCTTGACTCCTTTCTTGTGCTTAAGAATAAATGTGAAATCTTGTAGGGTCTCTACCAATCTCATGTGTTGGTGATTCAACTTTTCTTGACTGTTTATAAAGCTAAGGGCCTAATTGTCTATGAAAACTATGAATTCTTTTGGTAGCAAGTAGTGTCTTCATTTTTTCAATGACTGGACTGGAGCATACATCTCTAGGTCATAAGATGAGTATCTTCTCTTTGCCTCATTCAACTTCTCACTAAACAAAGCAATTGGTCTTCTTTCTTGACTAAATGCTGCACCAATGGCCATGTGACTAGCATCACATTCTACTTGAAAGATATTGTTGAAGTCAGGTAGGGAAAGGACTGGTTGTTCTGCAACTTTTCTTTTCAATGTTTCAAAAGAATTATCTACTTCTTTTGTCCAACTAAACCTGCACTTTTTTCCTCCCTTTATTGTATCAAGCATAGGGGCACAGATATGACTAAAGCCTCCATAAACTTCCTATAGAAGGTAGCTAAACCATGGAAACTCCTAACATCATTCATTGTCCTTGGTGTAGGCCAAGACAATATGGCACTCACCTTTTCTTGATCCAATTTCAATTCACCATATGCGATCACAAATCCCAATTAAATGATCTCTTCCTGCATAAAGAAACACTTTTCCAATTTGATCATTAATTGTTCTTCATATAATATCCTTAGGACCAGGTCTACATGCTTTAGATGTTCTCCTTTGGTTTGACTAAAAACTAGAGTAGACTATAAAAACTTCCCTATGAAATCCCTCAAGACTTCATTCATTAACCTCATAAAGGTACTAGGTGCATTGGATAAGCCAAAGGGCATAACTTTCCAAACATATAATCCCTCATTTGTTTTAAAGGAATTTTTGATAACTCTGATGCCAATTGTTAATAAGATGAGAGGGGGGGTGATCATACAAACTTAATCTTCAATATATTCAACAGATTTAAGCTCGGTAGCTTTAACAGATACATGTAACAAAAACTGTAAAACATGTAAACTTAAGAACACATAATCATAACAACACTCATAACACCAGATTTAACGTGGAAACCCAAATAGGGAAAAACCACTATGGGATTTTGGACCCACTAAGAAATATACTCTTCTAGAGTATGCTCGGTTAAAAGCAAATCCTATTAAAGATTACAAACACATTGCTAGATGTGACCTGGTTAAGGGATTTCCCTCAGATCTATTAGGATCTTCACCTTGTTAG
Source organism: Cryptomeria japonica (assembly GCF_030272615.1). Taxonomy (NCBI): domain Eukaryota; kingdom Viridiplantae; phylum Streptophyta; class Pinopsida; order Cupressales; family Cupressaceae; genus Cryptomeria; species Cryptomeria japonica. The sequence continues at coordinate 398,058,698 of NC_081410.1, forward strand.
AAGTGACCTTGTTAAAGCATTTCAAACAATCAATCAGAATGTCACCTTGCTAGAGGATTTACAAATAAGACTATTAAGTCCACTTGGTTAAGAGATTTTCTGTCACTTACAAATAAATAATAGCAATGAGTATGTCTACAACTTTGCATCTAAAATGCTAAAGCAGATTCTTATTTGCTCAATACAATCTAGTCATAGGACTTATCTTATCCCTCTGTTGGGCTCCTTACTCTGTTATTCAAACAGGTCTTCAAGCTTTTGTGCTCGGTAATCACTATGTAGCATCCCTATGCTTACATTTGCCCGCATACATTGTTTATCAACAGTTCCTTATTTATAAACAATTTGCTAACCACTTAATCTCTTTGATCACATTTCTCATGATCAATCATAGCCATCAGATCTTCAATCTTGACTAAGTTCAATGTATCCTTCGATCGGAAAAAGTTTTACCTTGCCTTGGAACTTGCATACATTTCTTGGAACTTGTGCTAGGGTATTGCAGTTCAATCTGAGCTATAGATCTTCCTTCCAATCTTCCATTGCCATAGATCCTTAACAAACTTTATACATGTTGTATCAATCATTTAATCATAACCAGTTCATTAGCTTCCATCATTAAATAGCGCATGTATACATCCAATGCATTCTGTTATTACTCGGTTGCAACTCGGTAAATACTAAACTTCACGCGATAGACATTCCGCCTTCATTAACCAATAGCGATAACCTTAGGGTTTACCAACTACATTCCTTACTCAGTAACATAGTATAGTATTAACCTTACAAACAATAGCACATGTAGGATATCAAAACAATCTAAACAACATGATCTCATCATTGTCTAACTCGGTAATAGTTGCCCATTGAATAACTTATTCCTCCCCTTATTCATCACATTATTTCTGTGTCTTTTACCGACATCTTAATTCTCTTCAAAAGATACTTCTTAAGATATGGCAACATCATACTAAATCAGAAAATAAATTTCTTGACATCAATGAAAAAATAATATTGTGAAGATAGTAAACATCCTTAATCAGTTATATCCATAATTATCAACAACCTTCTCAGTATCCTAATTGAAATGCCAACAATCTCTTATTGTCTATTATAATGCCAACAATCTCTTATTGTCTATTATAATGCCAACAATCTGCCCCTTTGGCATTGACGGCAAAACCAATTGATTTGACCTAAAAGATTTGAATTTAGATTGTTGTGATTGTGATTGCTCAGATTGCTGAAATGCTCTCCCCTTGTCATTAGTCTTCTCCCCCATACATTAGTCTTCTCCCCCATAGATTAGTCTTCTCCCACATACATTAGTCTTCTCCCCCTTTGACAACAATGCCAAAAGAAAACTAGTACATAAGTTCTTCCTGTGTAAAGTAATTCCTTTGCTATTCGGTATCAACTCAGTCTCGGTTAGAGCATTTTATCTTCAATTCCTGTTCCCTATTTTTGTTTCCTGCACACCTTTAGAAAACATCCTAAAGTTTGTGAATCGACATCAACTCCGAAAAGATATTCTTTAGAGTCATCAAATTGATGCTTTTACCGAACTTGATCAGTGAGTAGAAGATAGGGGTAGGACCCCTAACTTACTTCTGAGATACTCAAAAGTGTCCCTTGGTAGTGGCTTGGTGAAAATATCTGCTATTTGTTCCTTTGAACTAACACACTCCAACACCACTTTCTTCTCTTGAACTTCTTCTCTAAGATAATGATATTTGATAGAGATGTGCTTTGTCTTAGAGTGCATAACAGGATTCTTTGAAATGTTAATGGCACTAGTATTATCACATAATATAGTTACTAGCTCGGTAACTTTCACATTTATGCCTTCCAACAGTTGTTTGATCCATGCTATATTGGTACAATTCAATGCTGCAGCAACATTTTCAGCTTCTGCTGTTGACTGTGAAATACATCCTTGTTTCTTGCTAAGCCAACTCACTAGTCTTTCTCCTAAAAAGAAAGCTCCACCACTTGTGCTTTTCCTATCATCTATGTTGCTTGCCCAATCAACATCAGTATAAACTTTTAAATCAAAGTCATTTCTTTTCTGATATACTAAGCCATAATCCTCAGTGCCTTTCAAGTATCTGAAAATTCTCTTGATTGTTGTCATGTGTGTTTCCTTGGGATCTACAGAAAATCTTGCAACTATACCTACTGCATGTGCTATATCTGGCCTTCTATGAACAACATATTGCAACTTTCCAATCATAGATCGGTAAAGTGTCTCATCAACAGATGCAGATTCATCATTCTTTGATAGTTTACAGTTGGTAGTCATAGGAGTACTTACTGGTTTTGATTCCTCCATTCCAAATTTCTTCAAGATTCCCTTTATATACTTGGATCGAGTAATGAAAATCTCATCTTTCATTTGCAGTATTTGTAGACCTATAAAATACTTTATCTCACCGATTATTGACATCTCAAATTCTTTGCTCATTTCATTTCCAAAGTTCTTGCATAAAGAGTCATTTCCACAAAAGATAATATCATCAACAAATATGGCTGAGATCAGTATTCCATTTCCATCATTCTTCATGTACATATTGCTATTTTCACTTTTCCTTATAAAACCAATCTTGATTAAATAAGAGTGCAATCTTTCATACCATGCTCTAGGTTCTTGTTTCAGACCATACAAAGCTTTGTTCAGTTTACATACCTGATCTTTATTCTCTGCTTCAACAAATCCTTCAGGTTGTTCAATAAAAACTTCTTCTTCTAATATACCATTTAGAAATGCCAATTTGACATTCATTTGATATACTTTGAAATTCTTGTAAGCAGCATATGCCAACAATGTTCTTACACCTTCAAGTCTTGCCACAGGTGCAAAAGTCTCACCATAATCAATTCCTTCTTCTTGAGCATAACCTTTGCAAACTAGTCTTGCTTTATTTTGAATGACCTCACCTTTTTCATTCAGCTTGTTTCTGAAAATCCACTTTGTACCGATTATATTTTTGTCCTTTGGTCTTGGGACTAGTGTCCATGTGTCATTATTATTGATTTGATCAATCTCTTTTGTCATAGCATTTATCCAATCTTCACTATTAAATGCCTATTTCACTATCCTTGGTTCAAATTCAGACATCAGACATGTGTTCTGTCTTAGTTTGTTCCTTGTCATCACTGGATCATCCTTATCTCCTATAATCTAACTTGATGCATGATTTCTTCTGACATACTTGGCTAATATAGGCTTGGTAGATTCTGTATGATCTTCTTCATCACTCGATAACTGGATATTCTCTTCATTTCCTTCAGCAGTTTTCTCGGTAGGACTTCTTGGTTGAACATATACAAATCCTTCATAATCTTCTGGTTCTTCAGAGTTTCCTTCATCATTTCTTTCTGCAAATTCATCAATTTTTACATTTGCACTTTCTACGATTTTGTTAGATGATTTGATCAGACATTTAAATGCTTTGCATCTAGAAGAATAACCAAGAAATGTTCCTTCTTCACTTTTCTGATCAAACTTACCATTTCTATCATCTTTGTGAACATACCATCTACTTCCAAAGGTTTTAAAATAACTTACATTAGGTTTCTTGTCATACAAGATTTCATATGGTATCTTCAAGGTTCCTTTCTTCAGTTGTACTCGGTTCAGGGTGTAAACTGCAGTGCTGATTGCTTCTCTCCAAAATGTTTGAGGTACCTTCTTTTCTATCATCAAGGTTCTTGCACAATCCACAATTGATCTGTTTCATCTCTCAGCTATCCCATTTTGCTGGGGTGTTCTCGGTGCAGATACTTGCCTCTTTATACCATGATCATTGCAGTATAAGTTAAATTCATCAGAAGTGAACTCACCTCCTCTATTAGATTTAAGACATTTCAGTTGTCTTCCTGTTTCATTTTCAAATCTTGCCTTGTACCATTTGAACATTTGAAAAGCTTTTGATTTTTCTTTTAAAAATATTACTGACATCATTCTTGAGTAATCATCCACAAATAATATGAAATACTTATCACCATAATAACTCTGAATTTTCATAGGACCACAAAGATCAGTATGCACAAGATCTAAAATTCCCTTAGAAGTGTAGGACTTACTTGTAAAGCTTGATCTTGTCATCTTACCCATCTGGCATCCTTGGCATATAGCATTCTCAGGTTTCTCAAGACTCGGTAGACCTCTTACTCGATGCTTCTTACTTATTTTGATCCGATTATCAAAATTTACATGACAAAACCTTCTATGCCATAACCAGGTATCATCTATCTTTTCATATAGACACTTATTCAGAGTTGAGTCAAGGTGAAATGTGTTACCTTTTGTTTGTGTCCCGGTAGCTGCTAACTTTCCATGCTTGTCATGAACTTTGACAATTCCTTTCTGAAACTCTATTCGGTATCCTGTATTGTTTAGCTGTGCTACACTCAACAAATTGTATTTCAAACCTTCAACCCAATAAACATCATTACATTTAGCATTGTCAAGAAGTGTTATAGATCATTTACCTCTCACTAGACATGGTGCATCATTACCAAATCTACATAACCTCCATCATAATCTTCTAACATAACAAACTTGTGTTTATCACCTGTCATGTGATGTGAGCATCCACTATCTATGATCCAAGAATCATTAGTATTTATGTGAGATATTAAAGCTTTTTCTTCGTACCTTTCTTCATCTGATCCATCTTTGATAGCCATATAAAAAACTTCCTCTGTATCAGTTTCATCTGATTTATCATCATTAGATTCCTCATCAGCTATTAGACATGTCTTTTTATCTCTTCTTTTGAAGTCTCGATGTCCTCTATAATGATTATCTTTATGTCTGTCATCTCGGTAATCTGTGTTTTCACTGGATTCTTTGTCAGGACAACTAGAAGCCATATGTCCTATTCTATCATAGTTAAAACATTTATAAGGCAACTTTCCTTTGTACTTACCTTTTCCTCTTGGTAGCCTTCTGGCTAATAGTGCTTCAAACTCTTCTTGCTTTCTGATTTCTTCATAAAGTTTGTGTACCTCCTCCATGTTTTTGCAAAATCTTTCACTTGCTCCACTGTGATTCCCTTCAAAGTACTTATACTTTCTATCATTATAATCATCAGATTCATCAAGATGAAAAGAACTAAGTGCAGACTCAATTTTATTTACCGAAGACCCACTGTTATCAAAGTTACTTAACTCAAATGCATGTAGCTTACCAATAGTAGCATCCAAAGAAACTGGCATATTGGGTACAGACCTCAATTCATTGATTGCAGAGACTCGGATTGCATAAGCTAGTAGAAGGGTTCTTAACAACTTACTTGTTATATCCTTTTCTTCAATAGTTCCACCTGCTCCTTTGATTTGATTGACAATCTCCTTTAACCTTGTACTGTACTGAGTTATGTTCTCACCTTCAATCATTCTCATAGATTCAAGTTGTCCTATTAGACTATCCACTTTTTCTCTTTGAACATGTTCATCACCACCATACACAAATATGAGCTTGTCCCACATTGCCTTGGCATCATTGCAACCTTCTAGATCATTGAACTCTGAGTCGGTCAATGCAGATGTTATTTCAATCATTGCTTGAATATGTTCTTTCTTTGCCTTTATCTCTTCTATTGTCAATGGATAGGTGCTAGGTGTAATGAAATCATTCTCCAGATAATATACAACATATTCTCCAATTCCTTATAGGTGCAACTTCATCCTTTTCTGCCATGTAGAGAAACTTGACTTATTCAACTTTTGTGCATCCCTCTTATACATCTTTGGATCTTTTTCCTCAAGTACCTTTAAAGTTTTCTTCTAGAGTCCAAAGCTCTGATACCAATTGATAACTCTGATGCCAATTGTTAATAAGATGAGAGGGGGTGTGAATCATACAAACTTAATCTTCAATATATTCAACAGATTCAAGATCGGTAGCTTTAACAGATATATGTAACCAAAACTATAAAACATGCAAACTTAAGAACACATAATCATAACAACACTCATAACACCAAATTTAATGTGGAAACCCAAATAGGGAAAAACCACTGTGGGATTTTGGACCCACTAAGAAATATACTCTTCTAAAGTATGCTCGGTTAAAAGCAAATCCTGTTAAAGATTACAAACAAATTGCTAGATGTGACTCGGTTAAGGGATTTCCCTCAGATCTGTTAGGATCTTCACCTTGTTAGAAGTGACCTTGTTAAAGGGTTTCAAACACTCAATCAGAATGTCACCTTGCTAGAGGATTTACAAATAAGACTGTTAAGTCCACTTGGTTAAGAGATTTTCTGTCACTTACAAATAAATAACAATAATGAGTATGTTTGCAACTTTGCATCTGAAATGCTAAAGTAGATTCTTATTTTCTCAATACAATCTAGTCATAGGACTTATCTTGTCCCTCTGCTGGGCTCCTTACTCTATTATTCAAACAAGTCTTTAAGCTTTTGTGCTCGGTAATCACTATGTAGCATCCCTGTGCTTACATTTTCCTGCATACATTGTTTATCAACAGTTCCTTATTTATAAACAATTTGCTAACCACTTAATCTCTTTGATCACATTTCTCATGATCAATCATAGCCATCAGATCTTCAATCTTGACCAGGTTCAATGTATCCTTCAATTGGAAAATGTTTTACCTTGCCTTGGAACTTGCATACATTTCTTGGAACTTGTGCTAGGGTATTGCGGTTCAACCTGAGCTGTAGATCTTCCTGCCGATCTTCCATTGCCATAGATCTGTAACAAACTTTATACACGTTGTATCAATCATTTAATCATAACCAGTTCATCAGCTTCCATCATTAAATAACGCATGTATACATCCAATACATTCTGTTATTACTCGGTTGCAACTCGGTAAATACTAAACTTCACTCGGTAGGCATTCTGCCTTCTTTAACCGATAGCGATAGCTTTAGGGTTTACCGACTAGGTTCCTTACTCGGTAACATAGTATAGTATTAACCTTACAAACAATAGCATATGTAGGATATCAAAATAATCTAAACAACATGATCTCATCATTGTCTAACTCGGTAATAGTTGCCCATCGAATAACTTATTCCTCCCCTTATTCATCACATTCTTTCTGTGTCTTTTACCGACATCTTAATTCTCTTCAAAACATATTTCTTAAGATATGGCAACATCATACTAAATCAGAAAATCAATTTCTTGACATCAATGACAAAATAATATTGTGAAGATAGTAAACATCCTTAATCAGTTATATCCATAATTATCAACAAGCTTCTCAATATCCTAATTGAAATGCCAACAATCTCTTATTGTTTGTTATAATGCCAACAATCTCTTATTGTCTGTTATAATGCCAACAAGTTTTCCATTCATCTCTCGGCCTAATCCTAATCTAATGATAGCCACTTTTTAAATCAATTTTTGTAAAATATCTAGCACCCCCCAAACAATCTAACAAATCCTCAATCCTAGGAATGGAAAACCTATACCTAATAGTAATCTTGTTGATAGCTCTTGAATTGGTGTAATGCCCCCAAGTGCCTTCCTTTTTGGGTGCCGAGACTGTAGGGACTGCACATGGGCTCAAACTTTTTCCAACCAATCTGAATTCCAACAATTCTTCAACCTGTTTTGCCATCTCAACATTCTGATCTGGTGTGAGCTTGTATGCTACTTTATTTGGCAATGTGGATCCAGGTATAAGGTCTATACAATGGTTTATATCCCTCAAGGGAGGTAGTGACCTTGGCATACCATCAGAGATGACACCCTTGTATTTGTTTAGTAGTTGTTTCACTGCAGGGTCAATCAACCTCAATCTATCCTCTTTCTCATCCTCAGACCTCTCCACCTTGGTTACTGTTGGAATAGGTATAAGGGCATAACAGACCATGACTTCATTTGCCATGTTCTTCATGAACTAATTCCCTCCTAATATCAACACCTTGGCTTCCTTTTGTTTGGTTTCCTCCTCACTCTCCATTAAAGGTAGCAACTCAATTACCTTACCATCCTTGGCAATATAATATGTATTTATAACACCATCATGTTGTGCCTTCAAATCAAACTGCCATGGTCTCCCAAATAGGAGATAGCAAGCATCCATCTTTAAAATATAAAACATCAACTTATCTCTATAAGTTCCAATTTGAAATTATACCCAAGCCTGCTCTTCCACAACAACTTGATGTCCTTGTGTGAGCCATGAGACCTTGTAGGGGCAAGGGTGAGGTAGTCTCCTCAACTTTAGTTTCTCCACCATCTCTAGAGACACAAAGTTCTCAGTTGAACTAGAATCTATTAGGACCTTGCAAACCTTTCCACCTGCTTTGCAAGTGGTCTTGAATAGAGACTTCCTCTATGGGGGTTCTCTATCAGACATCTTCATAGTGGTTATTGCTCTTTTGATCATCAAGGCTTCACCTCTTTCAAGGTATCCATAATTGTCAGGGATATTGATACTTTGGTATGTGTTTGCACTTGCCACACTTTGGCAGCCAGCCTCTAAAATCAAGTTACTTCTTCTTTCTCCTATGGAACTAGTAGGCTTCTCCGAGCATCTATTAGCCATGTGTCCTTCTTGATTGTAGTTATAACATCTAATTGGACTTCTACCTTCAGATCTCCCTCTAAATGGTGGTCTTCTTCCTCTGAAGTTACCTGTTTGATTGTATTCTCCATAGTTATTGGAACTACTCTCTCCTTTAGTGCCTTCTTGATTGGTTTCACTTTGATTTCCAAAGCCATTTCCTTTGCTTCTGAAAAAATTTCTTCCACCCTTCTGTTGTCTTCCTCTTCCTTTATTATTCTGATCTTGTCTCCTTTTGATCTTCTCTTCCACCTTGATAACAGGTTGATGGCATCTACCAATGGTATCTGAGCTAAGAAGGTTCAATTCTTCTTGAATGTTGTACCTTAATCCATTCAGGTACTAGGCAACTTTCTCACTCTCTTCCTCTTTTGTTTTTGACTTCATGCATAGCCTTTGGAACTCCTCTATATATGAGTTCACGTCCATCTCTTTCTGCTTGAGATTTTGTCTCCTCTTATGAAGTTGTATTTCATAGTCTTTGGGTACATAGGCCTCTTTAATTAAGGTAACCATCATCTTCCAAGAAATAATCTTGGGCTTATTGTCCTTCTCTCCTTCCTCTTGGACAAAGTTCCACAAATTTAGGGTTGCTCCCTTCAACTTGGACTTAGCAATATTCACCTTGTAGTGTCCTAGAATGTCTTCACACTCAAAGAAACTAGACAGGGAGTCTATCCAATCCATCACAACATTTGGTTCCATCTTCCCAGTGAAAGTTGGCAAATCAATCTTCTGCTCCATGGTTCTCCTCTACATGGATTTGAGGGCATTAAGGAAGTGCCTCTGGTTAGGAGGAATCATCTCTTCCTTTGGCATAGGGATCTCATCCTCATCCCCTTCACCATAACTATTGGTGCCTCCATCTTCCTTTCCATCTACTCTACCTCTCAACCTCTCTAGCTCCCTCTATATTGCCTTGCAAGTAGTGGCCTTCTCTCACACAATATTTGCCAATTCCATGTTGGTGATTGGTCCTCTAGGGACCTCTTCTTCTTGTCCCTCTGACATCTCTCAATTTTCTATCTCTTTACCAAAGTTGTTTACTAGCTTTGATACCACTTGATGCAGAGCCCTCCTTGTTACTTGCCAAACACCTCCAAATGTATGACACTAACCCCTTAACACATGGATGGGATCCTATCAAGGAAAGGCTCTACAACTTTAGTACAATCTTCTCAACATCTCCAAGACCCTCTCTTACTCAATTAGGGGTATCTTGCTACAACACACTCCACAGTACCTCCAAGGGTTAAAAATTAGTTTCACACCGGTTTTGGGTCATACAAAACTCCCCAAGTTCAAACAAAGCACTGGTGGCAAGAGTACATACTCATTCCTTAAGAAACTCACTCAATTAGGCCTAGTTGCTTGTAGCCCTATTTAGCGGGTAAAGGGACCTTAAGTTTAGGTTTTCCCAAACACCCTAGTAAATAAATTATGGATTCAGATAGCCTTTTGGAAGTTGTACAAGTCCCCAAAATGAAGGGTCAAGGTTTGGAAAATAAAGGTCTTTGCCGATAGGAATTTGACTGTCCTAGAAGGGCTAATTAGGTCTCTTTTGTGAAGCAACTATGCTCTGATGAATGAACCGATGGATTAAAATCCCATGGTCATGTTGGGAAACATAAATCAATAGGGATTCCAGGGTTACACACCTGGAAGCATCACCATTTGCACACAAGGTGATTTTGTTTGTTCAAGGTCTAGGTAGCCACATAGAGATGTCTACCTAGGGTCGCTTCAAACACTTCTCTCTTTCTCCACCTACAAAAGAATCTTAGAAATATAAAATAAATTTATCATACTTTCCTTTCACCAAATCCCATGAGCCTTAGATTGGTAAAATGCAAGATATGGCCATGAATGAGGAAAAGCCCAAGGTAGACCCTAGTTTTCCGGGTACCTACAACAAAACTTGAATATCAGGAGAAACACACACAATCAAGTCTCCAAATCAAAACCAAAAAATATTTAACTCTCCTCTCAAATCAATTCATATCATTGGGAATGGATCCCAATCCGTACAGAACCGTACCACGGACCAAAACTCCAAAATTGCGGGAAAACTTAGAATTTTATTGGTTTGTTTGCATCAGAATTCTTCTCCGTACAATAATCCCTTTGGAAATTCGATCCTCAAGGTGTATAAACTATTCCTCAACTTCTCTCAACCAAAAATCAAGAGGTTAGAGCTATTGGAGAAGTTTCAAATTACAAAATGCAAAAAGTGCATAAAAGTTGCTCATGGCAACTTTTGACAACTTTTGCAAAAGTTATCAAAATGTCATCTTTCACCTCTTAATGCCTTGGGTCAAGTTCAACCCCTCCTAAAACATCTTAAAACACTCAAAACCAACATATTGGATTCCATATTGTCCAAAAGTCCTAATTGGCTCATAGAAATGCCAAAATAGTAGTTTGGCTCACAAGATGGAGCTCATTATTACAAACATATAATGCATGATTAAAAACCTATATAAAACATCCTAAAGATATTGTTAATGCCTTATCCTCCCTTATCAGAGTCTGACATGTCATCTTGAAGGGTTTGATGAGGTGCTCCTGCACCACTAAATTAGGGGTTGGTGCCCTAAACATTGTAATGAAAGATTCATTGTGAGGCTGCATTGGAGCAGTAGACTCCAACAACATTTATCACCAAGGTTTTTCCCATCTTGGGTTTTCCTCATATATGTTGGTGTTATATGATGTCCCCTTTCATGTGTGTTTGCATTTGTAGTAGTCTCCCATCTAACTGGTAAGTTATCTTTATGTTTGATCAGATAACCGGTATTTACACATAGGATAGATAAAGAGAAAAGGTTATGAACCATTGATTCACCCCCCTCTTAGTGGTACATTGTGTCTAACAATATAATATTACCTAGATAGTGAAGCCTCCATGCTTCCACTACCTTCTAACTTCCTATTTCTTATGATGATGCTCAATTATGATGCCATAAGATTGAGGGGTGGAGGAGAAAAGAATAGGATGTGATGAGGAAAATTGTGTGTCAAGGTCCTACCTAGAGCCAAAAGAAAACAAGAAGCATGGTATCCTTGAATATTTTGAAGGACACAACTATCGACAGACAATCAACCTGACAAAGTAAGTGGAAATAGTCATCTATTTCTTGGAAGACATAGCAATAATTTGTAGATTTATTGGGGCTAGATCAGAGAGAAAGGAAATTGTGAGATGGATTGAAGAAGAATAGAAAACCCCACAAATAACGAAATTCTTACTGAAGGGTTTCTTCACTTGATATTTTCCATAAAGGAAGAGTGAGAAAAATTGCTGAAGGGAGGATTATGGATTATGAAATTAAAAACCTTATATATCAAAAAATGACAAATAAATTTCAACCCCTAAACATAGAGCCCTACGAAAAACCCATATGATTTTGCCTAAACAATTTTCCCATGGAATAATGGACATAAGAAGCATTGGAAAAGATTGGAAGATCGCTAGGCACATTGATCAAAATTGACACTGATATTGCGGAGGACAATTCCTACATATACATGAATGAAATTGGTATAAATCAAGAAAATACCAGAGAAATCAAATCTTATAGTGTGGGAGTCAATCTAGATGCAATTAGTGGAAGAAGAGGAGGAAAGTTTTTACTGCCTAAAGTGCGAAAGAAGGAACAACCAAACAAATAATTGTAGACTACCCCGCAAAAAGAAAGAAATGTGGATACCCAAGGGCAACCAAGAGATTGAAAACATGTAGCCGAAGGATGAATTAGGGGAATCAAATCTAGAATAAAAAATTGATGACAAATCTGTACACAAGAATATGACTATAATGGAGCATGAATACACTATACAAGTAAAACAAAAGTTGATGGAGATAAAAGGTAATAATTTCTAGTTAATGTCTCCAAAGGAAGGGGATGATAGCTCCCTCTTAGGGAATGATTGGGTATCCAAGGAGGATAGAAATGAAGATGAAATAGGGATCATAGAGATAAGAAGCATAAGACAATCAATGGTGGTATTACTAGGGAAAGGTAAAGGTAACAGAGGTAGGAAAAACAATACTCAAAGAAGAGAGACTGAGTAGCCGAAAAAGGACTACCCAGTGTGGTGGACTTCTTCTCAAGAAAAAGTACCAAGGGAGAAAATGGATCCCTTGGGAAATAATGAGAATCACCATATGGAATGTCAGGGATCTAGCAGCCCCTAACAAGTGTATGATGGTCAAACACCATCTTGGGAAGATTGCTAGTGGCATTGTATTACTACAAGAAATTAAATGCAATGAAGATGAGGGGGAGAGGTTTGTAAAATATTGTAGAGGATGGATGGGAATTTTTCAAGTAGCTGAAGGTCATGCTGGAAGTCTAGGAATACTCTAGAAACCCAATCCAATAAGGTTCACCTTAAATACAAGGAAAAAACACATGATGTCATGTAAAATTCAGAATAAGATAATGACCTCATAATTTTCCTTATGGAATATATATAGGGCAATACAAACAGCTAAAAAAGAAAAGGTATGGGAAGAACTATGCCTAGATGTTTCCTCCAACTACGATGGGAAATTCATCCTTGGAGGGAATTTCAATTCAATACTAGATTTGTCAAAGAAAAGTGGGGGCATTAAGAAAATCAACAAAGACATATTGGACTTGAGAAACTTTGTACATCAAATTGGAGCAACAGACTGCACACCATTGAAAGGATGGTATACCTGGACCAATAGAAGAAATGAACTCAATAATATTGTTGAATGCTTGGATAGGTTTATAATAGGCCCATAGTGGATGATGGACAACATATCCTTCCCTGCCACCACGCTGTCATATGGTGTATCAAATCATTACCCCGTGCAACTAGAGGTAGGACTTGAACAGGACTGCGACAGTGACTATTTCAAATTCTAGAACATGTGGTGGCAGAAGAAATCATTATTGGAGCTACTTGAAAAATGGTGGCACGAATGCAAATTTATAAAAGGTAGGCACAGTTTTTGATTCTCAAAAAGATTAGTTTACATAATAAATAAGCTTAAAATATGGAATAAGGAAGTTTTTAAAAACAAATTTGGAGAAAAAGAAAAGATAGAAAATGAACTGGAAGAACTCAACGAAAGGTAATTAGAGAAGGTATGAATAGGGAAGATTATGCAAAGGAAAAATAACTAAAAGTGATGCAGGAGCATCCTCGATCTATGAGCAATCTTGCATTAACCAAAAAAAATTTCCTTTCAATTCAGTTCTTGTTCAGTCCAGTGTGCATTTTTCTATGTTCCTGTCAGTAGGTGCTATTAGTTGCTTTCTTTTCATTTCAGATCCTATTTTTTGTTTCCAGGCATGTTCATGTACTTAATTCTTGATTTTTTGTCCATTTGGATTCTTTTCCAACTAGTTATCACTCCCGATTGACTATTTCTAGGTTCTAGGACAGTTCTTGTGCTTTCCGATTGGTTTTCCTTCATTTTTGCAATGGTTTCTTGGCGTGTGGTTCTATTTGGGATCTTGTCCAATGTTCTTTGGTGTGGGGCTGACCTTCTAGCTGATCTATAGTTCTTGGTTGTTATTTTCTAGAAGAATTCTTTCATTCTTTGGGTCGATCTAGTTACACCTTTCATTTTCCTGCATTGGTAAATGTAATCTTTTATGGCTGACCCATATCTGTTCTAGAGGGTATATAGGGTATTACGTAATCATTTGTATGACAGAAGAAGTATAAATCAAAAGAATTATTTAGATTCATGATTAGTGATCTGGTTGACTTTGAGAGTTTTGGATGGATTG